>NC_068420.1:16127342-16258816 GCF_023724105.1 Carassius gibelio | reverse complement strand
TAGATTAGCTTGGCAACTTGATCTTATGTCAACAAGATAATGCTTTATTATGGGCAGATTAACAATATGCCTGTTGTTTGTAAACCTGGTGGCCTGTGGCAGAGCTCACATCGCGTTGTCAAAATGTAACTCGCGACAAGGGAATCTCGGATCTGCTCAAGTAGAGGAATGCTGCATGCTCACGGGGACGACCTGGCACATGTGGGTCAGTGTTACATACTCCTCGAGTAACCTGAGACGGAGTACAATGGCACTTCACCAAATTGCTCCTCAAAATCTTTGACACAGGCTGTCATCGTCAAGGGGAGAGACAGGCAGAGGCCGTGCACGGCGGGCCGGTGTTGGATGTCATGCTAATCATCGTCAATTAGAGGAGAGCGAGCTGGAAAAGCACCCCGGTTTATGGCTGGCAGTGGGTTGGGGTGTAAGGATATCATTTCAAGCAGGACAGTGACAGCTTCTAAGTATCTTAACGGGTTTCAAGATGATGGATGGCCTGAAAAAACTTTCCATTACTCAGACAGTAGCAGCATGGGGTGTTTAATGCAGTCCATTTAGCAGGTAGATGAGTTGAGGTGTCTGTGTTAACTGACAAAGCTTATATAAAAAAACATATGTACAAACCACAGCACGACAACTGCTGTTTGATTTAATGCTCAGTTTATCATCAAAAGCTGCAGAATGTAGTGTAGCATGAAAGGAAAAAACTTGGATACTCAATGTTATAAACTCCTAACAATAAACATTACTGGCCGCAACCTAACTAAATCAGGGTCACATCTGTACTCTTGTAGTATATAGTATAACTCAGGTTCTAACACTTAATGCTGTCAAAAGCATACAAAAATTAATGGACACTAGATTTTTATCTTCTTTTATTCATCAACAGCAGCAAAATAATTTAGTAATGCCAAAAATGGTTTAGACATTGTAGTTGGTGTTATTGTCACTTTTGATGTTAAACAGAGAGATCAATAAGTAGTTTTGGTTATCGCTCATGTATGACCAGATGTCTCATTAACCAAAATTGTGTTTTTCATACCACAAAAGTTAAAGCGTTAAGAAATAATTGTATGCTTTTTTTTAAAACAATTTCTGCAATGTTTGCCACTTTTGTCAAAGAACAAAGAGAGATAGCAAACCGTTTGCTGTTTTGAATGCTAATTAATTGACATACTGTATATTTATCTTTTTTTTTCATAATAGACAGTATTGTTGTCAAAAGAAACACTGCTTCTGTTATAAATACTATTAAATATTTTAATTTGAATGTCAAATTTAAATGAACGCTGTTATTTGAGTAGTTAATCGTTAGCATAAGCACGGCTAACGCTAATATAATGAGCATTAGAATTAAGTGTCTTTATTAACTATTCAATACTCCTATAATTTATTTTACGGTAAAAAAAAAAGGAAATGGGAGGAAATTATGATATTTACTATTTTTATATCCCAGAGGCTTTTAAATCAATTGTGAATCTAAAATATGTGCGTTAGAGAATTTACAAATGTTTTTTTAGCTAGCTGTTATTCTTGGCTTTAAAATTCAAAAGCCCTTTAAAATAAATATGTACACATTTTGGATTAAATTAATGTATAGTAAAAAAAAAAAAAATTATTAGCATGTTTTTGTGTTTTGCTTTGGTACTGACATGGTACAGAGAACTGTGGATTTTCACTGGTATTGGTACCAAATACTGAAATTTTGGTACCATGACCACACTACTAGACAGGTTTAAATGCTTTTGTTGCTTTTGACAATTCAGTTTCTAGAAAATAATTCATATGAAAATAAAGCATTAGACATAGATACTTGTTTGATAGGTTATTTGATTTGGTAGTTTAATTTACTTTATTAATGTCTAAAATTGTTTAGACATTGCCACATATTTTGCTACCTTGGTTAATCATGGCAAACAGAGATAAACTATAGGTTATAAAGCTATAGCCTAGGTAGCTCTCATTTATTGTCAGATATCCATCACATTAGCCAAAATGATTTCTTTTTCATCATACTGCAGGATCGAATTTATTTATTTATTTTCGTGTTTTTGGACAAATTAGAAAGTAACTTATGGAAGCCTTCATTAATGCTTATTCATTGCCATACTGTGTTTATCACTTACAAAGGGTTTTTCAAACTAGATGGGCTTAAATGGTTTTTATCGGTTTTGACAATTAGCAGAGCTGACAAACAAAGTAATTTTGTGTAATTATCTGACAAAGTGCTACAAGCAGTTAGGTGAGTTAATGTGATATTCCATCACTGCTGGTGATTAGCCAAGTGAGATTTCAATCAGTAGCTATGCTTAGCATTTATACTTTTTGACATGTCTGACATTTTTTTGTGACAAACTCTGCTTCTGGCACCTCATGTGTACGTGCATTTTACAATTAACAAAAGCTAGGTAAAACAACTTGTTTGGTAGCTTAACATCCTAACCTGCATCGCATTTTCCTGACAATCTGCTACTTTGTTTCTTTTTTTTTTAACCTCAAATGCTCTTATTTGTTTCATACTGGGGGTTCAGTGCAAGCACTGGGGGTTGGTGTCGAGATTTGGCTAGTCGACAGCTGTTTTACACTTTAATAAGATTAGTGTAAAGAAATTAGTCGTGTGCTCTATAATCTGCCGTTTAACTGCGCGAGCCACCTGGGGCTGCCCCGCCCCCACTCCTCACATTCCTCCCCTCGCGTTACTGGACAGACATCAGATAGCCTCGGTCATACCTTCAAAACCCTGTCAACGTGCGCCTAGATCAGGTTTACTGTGAATCTTTTATGAGCTCATGCAAGAGCTTGTAGCTCATTAACGCAAAAGTAGTCTAATTCTGATACATTTTTAGAATACTTTCATGTAGTTAACTTCGTTGTTTTATTCTAAATATAAAAATATACATTTTTAATGAGCAGATTGCTTAAACGTCATAGCAATTTAATAGTTTGGGATGGACATTTATTATTATAATTTTTTTTTTTACATTTAATAAAATTATTTATAATGAAGCGAATTCGTTTTTTATAAATCGGAGAAAAAATTGTTGTTCACACTTGTTAGCGCAATTTCAGTTCCCAGTTAATGTGCGGTACTACAATAATGTGATAATCTTGTGTTTAAGCCCTCAATCCGCTGTTTATATTTGAGAAGGCAAAGTGAACCTTGACACTGAGGCCTGTCATACAATCCTCGCC
Source organism: Carassius gibelio (assembly GCF_023724105.1). Taxonomy (NCBI): domain Eukaryota; kingdom Metazoa; phylum Chordata; class Actinopteri; order Cypriniformes; family Cyprinidae; genus Carassius; species Carassius gibelio. Next base: position 16,255,624 of record NC_068420.1, on the reverse strand, counting down.
TGGTCATTTGACACTTATCCTTTAAAAACTTGCCTAGAAACAATATGGATACCTGAAATTCCGTGACAAACAGCGATGAGACATCATTTCCTGTTCTTAAAAAGCGTAGAACGCATATGTGAAAGTCATATGATGTTTTAGGTTTCATTTAGCCAAAACCTGCTTGCCCTAACAGTCACATTGAGAATGCTTGAGCATTTGATGAAAAGAATAATAAAAAAAAAAACCTGTTCAAAGTTGCACAATTGACGCTATGGTGGAAAATCAGTGTGGCTGAAGAAGTCCTGGTCTGCTGCCCAGAGTGCACAGGTTGGAGGGGATCTCACATTTCCCTTCCCTGACTGAACCCTGACTGTATCACTCCACTCACCCATGACCATCCGTCCTTCCTCTCCTCCTCCTTTCGCCCCAAGCACCTTTACACTCACCGGTATCCTTCTATCAATACAAAGGAAACACATCAGTGTTTACGCTTTGGTGAATCAATGTTCCATTGGCCGTCGAGCAATTTTCAAACGTTGCGTATTAATTGAACTAGACCTCTTTCGACACCCTTGTCATCCACGTTTATCGCCCGCTCAGATGAGGTGAAAACCTGTCGATTAATAACAGCGCACGTACACACAATTTTTATAACGGGTCACGATCGAGCGGCTTTGAAAGTGCAAAGCTACGAGGCGTGCGGGGAATATTTGGATCCTTTCCCAGCAGACCAGGCACAATGTTTTCCCTGCGGTCTCATACTGCATGTCTGACGCTTTTACACCGCTATGTCAATACTCGCACCGTTATCTCCCTGATCAGCCAGCCAGTGGGTAAAATATACACTGGTGTTTTTGTCAGCCGGATGGAAGTTATTGACAGGCCGAGGCCTTCGAAGCCCGTGCTATTTTTATTCCGAGTGCCAATACGGTTTGGCTGAAAATGCCGAACAGATGGCGAAGGTTGCGGTGGATATCAAAATGTTTATGGCTGGAAGTAAACATGGCCTGGTTTGAAAAAGAAAAGTCAGATTCCATTTGTCCGTACGGCAGATAGGGCCCCGCCACTCTGCTTTGGGATAAAATATACAGTTGTCAGAAAATATTAACTAATGAAGGAGTGGTTGGGAAGAGGGGTGGATTGGGGGTCTGGAGTGGGAGCGGAGTGACTGGTCAGTTATCAGCTACATTAATCTCCTCTCGGGCTGGTGTGGAACAGACAAAATACAGAGGACTGACTGACTTGACAGTGGCTTGCTGGCCTGAAGGCGCTGACGGCTAGACTCTTATCAAGAGCCAAGAGAAAGGAGTTGGAGAAAGAGATGGTGGAAACACGAAAGAGAGGCAGATGTTCAGTATTCAGTTCTTCTCCATTTCATCTAATTGAGTCTGTTGTAAGATCCCTTAAAATAAAGAGCTGTGGCAGTACTACGGTGCAGTGGGAATGCCATGGTGTCGGGTTTATATACAAGTATGGGGTTTGTTTAAGAGACTTTTTAATATGTTTTTGAAAGAATTTTCTAATTCTTGCGAAGGCTGCATTTATTTGATCAAATAAGTTAAAACTGTAATATTGTGAAATATTGCATTTTTAAATATATATATTTTTTACTTTAAAAACTAGTTTTTTCCTGTGATGCAGGGCTGAATTTTCCACATCGTTACTCCAGTGTCGTTACTTTATCAGTCACATGGTTCTTCCGAAATCATTCTACTATGCTGTTGTTTCAAAAAACTTTTATTTACTGTTTTCAGTGCTGAAAACAGTTATTGCTGCTTAATATTTTTTGTGGAAACCGTGATGCATTTTTTGAGGATTCTTTAAAATAGTAAGAAAGTTGAAATGTTTTATTAAAATTACACTTTTTATATATTTAAAGCGACATGCAGCGGCATGCATTTACTTAAAAAAAAAAAAAAAAAAGGAAAGGTGTGTATGTGTAATTTGTATATATTTATTTACTGTATTTTAATATATTACATTTTTTTATAATTATTTTTTACTCTCCCTTCCAAGGAGATCGTCATATTTAAAGTCACATTTCCGTGGAAGTGTGTGTGTGTGTGTGTGTGTGTGTGTGTGTGTGTTGGTTTAATTTTAGTTTTATTTCTTTTCTTTTTTTTATCCATCCAAATAAAAGTAACACTTTAATATAGGGACCAATTCTCACTATAAATTATCTGCTTAATTGCACACCTGTTATTAACATATTGGCTGTTTATTAGTACTTATTGTGCATGACCGTATTCTGCATTCCTATTCCTACCAATACCTAATAATCAGCAAATTAGGAGCTTGATGCAAAAGTCATAGTTAATTGTTTGTTAATAGCAAGAATTGAACCTTAAAATAAAGTGTGACCAAAAAAACCTACAATGGTATCCCTACCCAAAAAAATCATACTAATACCACAGTTGTTCTTTTTCTATGAGCGATTGAGCCCTCATTACGGCACATCTCATGTTTTCTCCTTAGCATTGCATAAGGAACTGTTCCTGAGAGAAACTCCCTTGAGCGTAATATTCCAAGTGTTGTCATGCTTCTTGGATTGCATGCGACATTCACACTCTGAGCTTTAAGTGTCAGTTTCTTCAGATAACCTTACTGTATTACGGCAGAGAACCCGGCTCATCTGATTGGCGATCTTTTACACTGCGAGTCTGAGTAACCCTGAAATGTTTATTTGGGGCCTGCTTTGTATCTTGATCATTTAGATGGAAACCTCAAAACAGGAGAAGCAGTCAGCTTTTGAAAACTAATCCCCCCTCTCTCTTTCTCTTTAGGTCCCTCTGCAATGCCGTGAACACGTATTACCTGTCCTGTGTACACTGCCACAACAACTGTTCCTATGTTCTGTACAGCAACAAAATTACCTTTCTCATGGACCTTCTCCTCCATCAGTTAACAGTGAGTATTAGTGGCTCAAGCTTACTTGATTTTGCCTAATCCTGCTCTGTTTTAGGACCTTTATGTGCTGTTAATCCATGTTTCTGTCACTACACTATTGTCATTTGAAGGGATAGTTCAACCAAAAATAAAAATCACCCTCATGTCATTGCAAAGCTTTATTATTTACTTTCTTCTGTGCATCCCAACATTTTAATATGGAGAGCCCTATAACACCATATAACAAAGATTACCATATAACACAGAATGTCACGGAATTTCCCAAATTTTGGATGAATAAATCAAAAGTAGGTTAGTACACTTAAAATCAATATGCAACATGGACTGATGTTCTGCACATCTCTGTGTTAATGAATGGCACAGACGCATGGTTTTGTTTACTACACATATAAGCGCTGGACGCTGACTCAATATATGAGCAGATGAACAAATGAACATGTTCTCTAGCCACTTCATTAACGTTTACCGTTTCTTGTGAGAAAAACCATTGTCATATCATACACAAACCGAAACCTAAAGGCTGTCACAATACATCAAAATAAAAGTTGGGTTTAACTTGAAGAAACTGTGACAGAAATGTATTACTTAATGTAATTATAGTACTACAAATTATAATATTGTTAAAACATTATTTTTAAGGAATATATATCAGAAATGACCAGAGTTTATTTAACACAAAATGTAAAAAGTTTTTTTTTTTTTTTTCATCAATTATTTAGATATGCTTTAGAGATCACCTCCAGTTCCCATTTATTATGAACGCATGTAAAAGAGGGACCAGTACTTTGTTTAAAATATCTCCTTTTGTGTTCCACTTTAAAAGGAAAGTCATATGGGCTTGGAACGACATGAAGGAGAGCAAAAACTGATGGAATTTTCATTTTTGGGGTGAACTAATACTCTAAGGATGTGACTTCCACTTCAGCTTTTAAAGGCCTGAAGTGCTGTTTGTCATGTTTAAAGGGTCATTTCTGCCTTGTTCATCTTGCCAGAGCATATGTAGCTCATCTACCCGTTTAAAGCAAGCGCCAAAATGGATTTTAATACATACAACATTTCTCTTGTTTATATGACTCACTGAATCATCTTAAGATCTGGGAAAGCTCCACTGCTGAATCACATTTCACATTGCGTCTAGCCCTTATTTTTTGTCTGTACTTCAGCGTACCGCCCGTGCTTCTCTCCCACCGTCCTGTCCATTGATTTTTGGCAAACGGGGCTTCAGAACCAAGCAGATCGCACGCTTCAAGCTTTTTAACATGTCATTGAGACCAAGTATGGAAAGACACCAGATGCCAGTGGGGTTGAGTTTACATGCGTTTCTCAGCGTTGATTGAAAAGAACATCATAAACAGTAACAGAAACGTTTTCCGTTGAATTTGCAACAGGTGCTAATATATATATAGTCCCAAATTACACATAATTGGCTACATTTTCATGCAGAACATATCCCATATAATTTTTGTTACTGTGACATAATGTGGAGACCAAATGAGTAGTCAGTTTTATTAATTTACTAATATGTAAGTTAACACATTGCATTGTTATGTACATGCAGACTTTGAGTAATCATGTCTGTGCATGCAGGTTATACATTTTAATATGTGCATTCAATTAGTGAATGAGACGCAGTGACTGAGTCATATAGGGCTTGTAGGTGTGTGTTTGCGCAAGCCCCAGTCAGTGTGCGTCCCAGTCTAAGAGCCATAATATTTCCTGGGGGTACAGGGGTTTATTTCAAACTCAACACAACAGTCAGTCAGCCCGCTGATTATTTGACATGTGATTGATATAAACAGGCAGAATAGTCACCCCAGTGAAGTGAATAAGACAGTAAAGAGCGATATTCAAGTTATTTTTGCAAGCTGACCTATGTACTGTAGCAGTTTACCTGTGTGTGTGTGTGTGTGTGTGTGTGTGTGTGTGTGTTTCAGTGTGGCCAGTATTGGCGTCTACCCTTCCCTTGTAATTAGATTTGTGGAGAATGTAGCTGGTTTTCCCTGCTTTCTCAGCATACTAACCTACTCCTCTGTAAAAACTGCCATTTTAACATGGGCTGTACCTGTGCTAAGTCTGTTTGTATTTCTTGTCTTAAACCAATGACGTCTGAGTACTCTTAAACCACCTTAATGCATTTCACCTTATATATGACACATAAAATTGTATAATAGCAAACACCAAAATTTTATTATTTATTCATTGACTCACTTATTCATTAATTTTTAGTATAAAGTATACATTTATATATATACACACACACACACACACACACACACACACACACACACAGTGTTATTAATATTATTTAAAAATTAAATAAATACAAGCATTTTTCTTTTTTAATAAATCAAGATAGATCACAGTCTAGTTGTCCTGGCTAAATATGCGTCCTTGCATTACTGTGGCAGCAACAAACTTTATTTAAGGTTCAGGTAGGTAGCTATAAACATGCTGACAGTTTAATTAGCATTAACTAACTCGCCATTATAATTCTGTTTGTGACAGTAGTTGGCATGAAAAAAAATGATCATGGAAGAAGACAGTTTATGTTATTGCCCTTGCAAGCTTCGCTCTTTGATGCATGAATTTGAGTGAAAAAATCCATTTATGTTCCCTGTCCGTCCTCCCATTCTTGTTACATGAACCACCTTTCTCAAGCCTGCCAGTGGCGCCCGCCATCAAGGGAATACCTCTCGTATGCCTACCATTGGCACGCCACCAGTGACAATGTCGCTTCGAGTTGTAAATACCAATTTATAACCCAGAGCTGATGAATAATAGAGCAGCACCCTTGTAGTTATTTATGCGCTAGAGGATCAGGATTCCAACCAAAGATTAATGGCTTGCACGTGGAAACAAAAGAGGACAGGATCCTTTTCATGTGCACCCTCTGCTTTAATTGGACATGTTTTAAAATGCAAGCTGAGGTTTAAATGACGCTGTCTATTGTGCAACAGTGCTGGCCGGAAATTGAGACCAGCATGGGCTGTTGTTGAGCGATCTCAGATGTCTGTCACTGCCAAGATTGGTGTAAGAGGCAACCATCAGTCAGTTGAGGAAGTGTTTGCAAATTTAAAAAGGTGTTTTTAGACCTTTCCAAACAAGTTTCAATGGCTACTTTGAAAACTGTACATCTTGTACCGATGCAATTAAAATGATTGTGTTTTTGTAAACTGCAGCAAAAGAAGGATTTGCAGCTTAATGGTGTAAGTTATGGTAACCTCATTGTATTAAAGCTTCAAACGGAGTTTACAGAAAATGCCTACAGTTGTTTGAACACGACTGTAGTTTTAGACATTCCCATGTTTGACACGCTCGTAGACATGTTGAGAGCCGCTGACAAAGATGTTTCATCTGTAGCTCTTGATGAAACCTGAAAGCTCCAACGTGTCTAGACACCATTGTCTTTGTTTCTTGGTAGTGACTACTTCTCACAATGGCTTTTTCTGTTTCCATCAATGCTGACTAACACATCTATACCTGTTTCCGTAGCTCTTTGTGCCAGATGAGGACAAGTCCATCTTCAGCTGCAGTGTCAATAAGCAGGTCTTTGAGGGTTTGACTACAGGACTTCTGCAGACAGTCGCCACAGTGCTCGGGCAGTTGCACCCACCTAATTTGGATAGAGATGCTCCACGTATATGCACTCCAGATGCCAAAAGCAGACCGGTTGCAAGTGAGAACTTCAACACACGTACTCAAGATCTCATCAGGTTATTGTTTTATATGTTTTCTTTCCATGACTCTACCTGATTGAGCTTCTTGAATTCTAATCTTATGCCCAGTTGAGTAACACATAGGTTACATAATCACATAATTTTTTGAACAACAGTGCTGGTTTAAAATCAGCCAAACAAGAGCAAAGTGTAGAGGGAGTAACCTGAATTACTTTGTCTTAGAGTTTGCCTTTTTCATTTCGCTTTTCGCACACCTCACCTTCTGCTCATCGGTCAAACGAAGGCATGAAAACATGACCTGGCTCTTGTTAGCAACAATATTCTTTCCAATGTAAAATACACAAGAATTTCCTCAAATTTTGGAATGAGATCCCTTGTGTTGGGATTGACTTCTTGGAATGGATCCAGAGGTTAGCATGAACAGACAATTTGGATACTGGTTCAAAAATCTACTCCAATTTAATGACAATAATCTTAATAAAGACTAATGAGTGTGTAAGAATAGTTTCACACAAAATGTGGGATCTACCAATTTGTACTTAAATGTAGGAATGTGTGTAAATGTAAGCACAACTCTGCATAATTGGTGTAAATTGCAAAAAAGACACTCTGCAAAATAAGGCATATCTTTGTATTTTGTCTTGTTTCTAGTCAAAATATCTAAGAATTATTCAATCAAAATGCATTTACTAGATAAGCAAAAAAACAAGATATTTAGTCTTGTTTACCAGGGGAAAAAATCTAAATAAAGAGAATTTTGCTTAAAACAAGTGAACTCCTCTGAAAACAAGATCATTTATCTTACCCCCACTGGCAGATACTTTTACTTATTTTAAGCAAAATGCACTTAATTTTGCTCTGGAGTTGGGTCAACCTACATCCTATGGAGAGAGGGTTTTCCAAAAAGAAAAAAGTTTCCAAAATCACCCCCCCTCCCATTGCAGCCGGTTTACACACATTCTAAATTTCATTCATAGGACAAATTATAGAACCTTTTCTACGCATTGTTGACAAATGAGGACCCTGGTTTACTGCACATTTGTTGGGTGGAGTTTGCTCCTGGATGCAACTCTTTCCAAACTTAGCCAGAAACTCTTCTTATATCCGTGATCTAAAGTTTTTTCATCTTTACATCAGCCAAAATTCCCTTCTTGAAGTACACGACTTGAAGTTGAACTCGGCGTTAGAGTAGGGCAGTGTGGAGGAGAGCGCCAGTGCTGGGCTTTCCCTTGCTCTCTGAGGAAAGGCAGACAGCCCAGCCTGCTAAGAATCTCAAGCTTCCCACAATCCCTTAGTGTTCCCTCCCATGATTTGTTTGACACGAGCAGTCTCAAGCCCAGTGCAGTGACCGTGGAGTGACCTTACAGACATGGACGTAACAGACCAAGCAGTGGCTGGATTACCAAAAATAAAACTGCAGGGAAGAAATTATGTCCTTTTTTAGTTTTTCATTGACTGAAAAAGTAAAAAGGAAACCGATTTATGGGGGGAATAGAAGTGATACAAAGACCAGATTTAAACCTGCGTTTCCCATATGACCAGCAAGGCTCAATGTACAGGTAGACATTAACACCTGGCCACGAATCCAAAAAATGGTCAAATTTATCTCAGTATCTGTCCGATGAAAAACATTTATTGAAAACCAAATGATAAGAGTCAGAATTTGTATAACTGAATTTGCTGTAGGTGGAAAAACTATGAACAAGTCACATCCAGGTCCGCTAGACCTTTGGCGGAACCTAATCGTTACTGATCACTTTGGCTTATGTTGCCTGGATGAAGTGTATGAAAGGCTGCACAATGGTGTGTGGAAAGCCGCTTTCTGCTCGAGCCAAACCCTAGAGGAGGATAAAGCCATAACAAGAGGCTTTAGTTCAGGTGATGGCTGACCTGTTGAGAAGAAGGGGGAGGGAGAATTCTAATTACCTTTGAGTGGAGCCTCATTTGACTGACAGCCGTAACAAAAGGAGGTATGAAGGAAGTATGAAGGGGAGAAATATACAGACTGGGTAACAGAAGCTAAAGTAGAGCGTGTGAGATGTGGATCTGCAACTGACTCAGCTCTTTCTGCGCTGGAGCCACAGAACGCTGGCCCAGACTTTGCTGGGAGGGCCAGTGATTGACTGCCAGGAGACTTTCGGCAGTGCAAGAGGGTGGAGGGACAGAATACCTGAGCCATGAGGGAAGAAGGGGGGCTTTCCTCCTGTTCTAGATCTGAGCTGGCACACGGAGACACTGTCATGCACTAATACTGTAATTAGGCCTGATTTGTAGCCAGGAGGGTGCGGACCAACATGGTCATGAGACCTTTCATTTGACCAGACAAATTAGAGATATAGACATAATAGGCAGGAGTTGTTGGCTCAGATGAGAGCTCAGATTTCAGGCCAGGAGTATTCCGGATTGCAGTGGCCTTCATGGCTGTGAGATGTCTACTTAGACAGCATTTTAAGGTTTCATAAGTGTGCTGCCACTTTGAAGCCTGTTACAGAATGTCCAAAACCAAATGCTGCTCTCATTTTGGCCAATATTAAAGGGATAATTCACCCATAAATGACAATTCTGTCATTAATTACTCACCCCAATGTCATTTCAAACCAGTAAGACCTTTATTTATCTTCAGAACACAAATTAAGATATTTTAGATGCAATCCGAGAGCTTTCTGACCCTGCATAGACAGCAACGCAGTTGACACGTTCAAGGCCCAGAAAGTAAGTCATTGTTAAAACAGTCCATGACATAAGCATCAAAAAACGGGTTTGGAACAACATGAGGGTGAGTAATTAATGACATAATTAAAATTTTTGGGTGAACTAACCCTTCAATGCACCTTCACATTTTCCCAAGAGAAGGCAATCCCACATAGTGTGAAAAAAAAAAAAAATGGCGAATAATAACAGAAAAACAATGTTGACTATAAATAAACCCAAATCCACTCAAGGAGATTGTCATTCAAATGTTTTTTTATTAAGTCTGATGCATTTCGGCTTGTTTCCCTCAGCTACGTGGTGAACATGGGCTTGATCGACAAGCTATATGGCTGTTTCCTGTCCATACAAGGACCAATTGACGAGAGTCCCAAGATGGCTGCCTTTCTCGAGCAAGCCACAGCTTTCCTCCATGGGTTGTGCAAGTTGTGTTTTGCTGTGACTGGTCGGTGAGTGATTTCTAATGCTACTTAATTTGTCTCCATTGTCATCCACTCTTTGAAATACCTATCCAGTCTGCTTACAAAAAAAAACGTAGCATGGCATATACCATGACATCCTTACAATATTTTGGTATTTTTAGTTACCATGGTGGATATTTAGTACTGTAGGGTTCTCAAAGTTCAATCATACTACAATCACTGTACCATGATACATTCACGGTATCTATTTATAGTGGTTGCACCCTTCCCAAACATCCACCAGACTAGTAGATAACCTCATTCCTATCTGGATGAATAGGTGAAGTCCACTGTAGTTTTGTTGTTCAGATGTCTGAAGCAGCAGCCCCATCAATCAGCAGCTCATTTCCCATTGTCTGACACTAGCCCTGCAGAGCCTGTGCTGATAGTCATCTAGCGGCCCCACGGCTCTGTCTCCCCACACTTAAAACTCCTGCCTGTGGCCCACCCACATCTGCGTTGGAGTACGTTTGTGCATGCACAACTGCTGACAGAGGCTAACCACACAGTCACAGCTTGTGATGTCCCGCCTTTGACCTCTGACCCTGACTTGCAGAAAAGACAAATCACTGTGATGCTGCATTGTTGCTTTCAACATTCGTTAGACTGCACTGTATACATTTTAGGAGCGGTCGTTTGTATACATTGGGAAAAACACGATCTAACATGAAATGTGAAGCTAAAAAAAAAAGACCTGGTTGTAAGGTGCGATAAAAGGTAGGAAAAAAGTGATACTGATATATTTTCAACCATGCAACCTGATGTGTTTCAGAACAATTTGAATTATACTGTCTTGATCTCCACTATAGTTCTTGCATTTGCACAAATTCATATTTCAGTCCATTCCACTTTGATTTTGGAGTTTCTTCAAAGGTCATAGCTCCTTTATTGGCCAGCTATGTTCTGTTCCAGCTGTTCCATGCTATAACGCCACCCAGCTGGTTATGACAACTCTAGTGTCTCTCCCAACATCCTTTGGCTTCTGACACTGAATATCTGTGAGAAACTCCAGTGCCAGTTCTTCTCTTTAATAGTCCTGCTCAGCAGCATAATCAACATCTTTCAAAATCAAGTCAACGCTCCATTCCATCATTCTTCACTTTGCTGAAGGCCAGGAAGTTGTCCCTTTGTGGTTCGTGTTAGACATTTCCGAGTTGCTCTGCTCACTTGCAGTTGCCAGACCCTGGGATTTGTTCTTACAGTGCGTGCTTTGTGTTTCTGTCACCGACTACCAGTGTATTTGGTGGGATTAAATATCGATAGTCATCAGCGCCAATGAAAGCTTGTCAAGGAGCGCTTGTGCTGAGCTAATGACGACGTGTTAGCTTATGAATTGTGGCTTGTGTTGCACTCAGAATAGATTGGAATGGTGGAGTATCTGCTTGTTCTGCTTTGGATCAGGGGACTTTCTTTTTTCAAGTTAACTAATGGGGCTTTTCCTTGTTATAAAGCAGGTGAGCGCTATCCTGCTTCTGGAGATCTACCTTCCTGCAAAGTTTCTACTCTAATACACCCATATGCAGTCTTTGAGGACTCCTAAACATTGATTATTGGCACAGGTGAGTTTGGTCAGGGTTGGATTCAAATCAACTGTAGCAAGTCTGAGCACTCCTGGTGTAAAATGACAAGAAGGAATTGGGAGAGAGACCAAGCAAGGGGTCGGGAAATGGTTCAGTACGTATTGGGATCCTGACCCCATTCCCTTTCTGACTCTATGAAAGTGAAAGTGACATTCAGCCAAGTATGGTGACCCATACTCAGAATTTGTGCTCTGCATTTAACCCATCCGAAATGAACACACACACACACACACACACACACACCCGGAGCAGTGGGCAGCCATTTATGCTGCCTGCGCCCGGGGAGCAGTTGGGGGTTCGATGCCTTGCTCAAGGACACCTAAGTCATGGTATTGAAGGTGGAGAGAGAACTGTACATGCACTCCCCCCACCTACAATTGCGTCCGGCCCGAGACTAGAACTCACAACCCTTCGATTGGGAGTCCAACCCTCTAACCATTAGGCCACGACTCCCCACGGTGTCATGGATCCAGCAGAGTTTTAGACACCTTGACCAACCTAGAAACCTTATTTTTCTCTCCAGTCATTAAATCGCCTCGCTTCAAGGAAATTGTTTCATGGCAAATCAGAGTTCCAGATATATTGTATCTCATCCTCTCTAAATCAGATAGACGCTAACAGCATTACCACAGGTTTAGCTGTAAGCATGGATTAATCAGACGATGCTTATTTGGGGTCAGTGGTTAGGCTCAAATTGCCTCTGTCAGGCCTTTCACTTTCTTCCCACTCCGCTGTCTCCTGTTTCAGGGTCAGGATATGTGAAGTACGTCATGCACAGTCACTCTGTGAGAACCAAGTCTTTGTTCCCTCATGTGGACACTGATCACAACTGTCGGCGGATACTGCCCTTCTCCTCTGAACTGAGACCAGTTCTGGGGATTTTCTTTCGCCGGTTAAGGTTAAGCGTAGATGAGAGGCACAGAGCCGAGATCTATCCCGCAAGGTGGCTTCCACCCGGAAGCTTATTCCTGAGTAGCCGATCTCTTGCACTTGCGGTGATCTCATTGCCGAGGGTGAGGTTTCCCCCTCACCAAGCTTGACACCCCTTTCCTCCCTTGGCTTACCAAAAGGTCTGTTTCCCCTTCAGTGCACTAGGTGTAGTGTTCATGGACGTATCCTCAACTGCAATGTGACACCTTGTAGAACCTGCCCTTTTTTGTGCTGTTTAGGGATCAGCCCTTGATACCAAAATCCAGAGTCTTGCCACTGAGACGGTAACGGAAGATCTCGTCTCAGATCAGCCTTAAGGAGCGCTCCTGCCCAGACCCTCAGGGGTATGAAGTTACCAATCCTGCTAATCTTCAGGGTGTTGTCCTGACTGAGACACACAAACATGCTGCTGTAAATCTGGTAAGATGGGTCTTAATTAAATGTGCTGCAACCCAAGATGGCCAGAGAGTGAGGTGAGTTTGCATAGTTGTGGAGTCAGTGCTATTGGCTGACAGATGGCTGTCCAAGTTCCAAGGCTTCCCTCCACTTTGGCTCTTCTGTTGCTTTGTGGAGTGCTCCAGGATTGTCATTGTTGAATGAGATTTTTGGACGGTCAGATTCTCAGATTCCCCAAGATTCACCTGATGAGTTTATAGATTTATAGATGATGTCCTTACCTCACCTCTACATCCCTCTCCCCTTATACTCTAGATATTCATTCTGTATATCTGTCAGTTACATTCTGTCCACTTCTTTAAATATTCTATACATTCATTCTATCTTTAAGTTTGTCACATTGTATTTGTCTCTGTATATTTATATTTTATCTGTTCCACATTCGGTCCAGCTCTCTTTATATTATATACATCTGGCCACCACATTCTGTCCATTTCAGTATGCTCTATATATTCATTCTTTCTAACACATTCTATCATCTCTGTATATTAATTCTATATATCTATCACATTCTATCCATCTCATTCATCCACCCTCGCTGTGTCGTTGTGTTCATTCCTGAGCCAGGCAGGGCCAAATGTATCCAGTTAAACATATTTGCCCCATAGGCATGCTTCATAGACGGGGCTTGCCTTCGTTATTTATATCAGAACGGACAGGCTCTGGTCTAGCAAGTAAATCTAGAAGCCGCAGGGACCAGACAATCCCACACTCCCCTACATCCTGGGTCTTCGGTTTTTGTGGCTTAAGCAAATAACCAGCAACCCCTCAGGTTATGATGTTTTAGACCACACCCCTGCCACCTTTTGCCACATTGCACACCATAGAACTGCCCTGTGCACTGCTGACTTTGTTTGAAAGGCCAGTAATTCAGATTGAAGGGTGCATAAACATGAGAACCTTATTTGTACTGGCATGATACTTGTGATGCAATTAGAAGCACCTTTGGCCTTGTTAATAAAATAAGGGTATCTTTGACCCCGATTTGATTTTCATTTCTTGTGTGTCAGTCTGGCTAAAGACTATTACTTGTTGAACAAAGTGGCCTTTTGTACTACATCATGTGTGATTTGATCTTGTTTGTGGATATTTGAATTAGAGTATTTTCCTACACAACGTTATATGCTTTTTCTGAACGTCTGTTGATTTAGGTTATGCTCAGATTGTCGTACTGCCTAGTATTTTTTTTATATGGATTTTTTTTAAAATATGCATATTTATATGGATATGCATGATCTAATACAGAATCTTTAGAACACTGCATAGAATTAAAAAAGTCTTTCATATTTAGATTTTAAAATCTATAAAAAAAATTTTTTGCCAAAAACTACATAAAATAATTTATTAGTATTATTATTGTTGTTAACCCATTGCAAGACTTTAACCCTCCAATTCCTCCAATTAATTTGTTGTAATGATATTCAAATTTTATAATAATATTATTTATTCTAATATTAGCAGTTAACATTAGCAATTTTAATAATTTAATAATAATCATTATTATATTTATTTTACAAAATGTAGACATTGCATAATAACCGTATTGCAATTCTTTCACCCTCTAATTCTCGTTCTCAGTTCCCTGAGCGTCTTTGATAACAAACGTCAGGACCCCACCGGTTTGACGGCCCTCTTGCAGAGCACCGATCTAGTGGGCGTCCTCCACATGCTATACTGCACCCTGCTCCACAGTGCCCTCCCCGACTCTCTCTCAGCCGGCCCCGTAGGCCCCCAGGAGCCTTACAGCCCCGCCGTCATCCAGGTGGCCCTCCAGGGACTGCGCTTCCTCAACACCTTCGCCCTGCTGGACCTCTCAGCCTTCCAGGTATTCACTTCGGTTGTGGCTCCTGTGTGTTCTAGATGTGTCAAATGGTTGAAAAATTAAATGAATATCACTGACAAATCTTCAGGATAAATATTTATTTAATTAGTTAGCACACCAAATTTCTAGGTTTTATAAACCCGGCTTGAGAAAAAAGAATCTGGCTGAAGTGTTTTATAGAGTCAAGAAGACCATGTTTGTCTTCTGAAAAGTACCGCGACCCTTTGTTGAGCTACTCCTCATGTGATGAATAACCTTTTGGCTCTGGTCCTGTTTACAATCTGTGAGATCCTGCCTCTTTGATTCAAAGCTCTGTGGAAGGATGCTTGTATGTGACCATCTCTTTTCCGGTATGCTGTCCATCCTGTTCGAGTAGTTCAGCTCTCTGAAGCCACCCGGTCTGCTTAAAGTAATGCAGCACAGCTTGTTTTTTTCTCAATGCCTTCAGCTAGCAGCAGATCTGTCAGCCTCATCCTTCAGACAGACGTTCTGAAAGCAATAAAAAGCTCCTGGGCTCTCATTAATGGTTGTGTAGGTACGTCTGCACACACAAACGTGGACCGTAAAGACATAAGCCTCGAGCTAATGGTCCAGCCAGGGTTTCCTCCAAATGCCCTCAGAGCCACTGGTAGGATATCAGTGTTTCTTCACAGAACAAAGTTAACCCGGTGGATGTAAACACACCTGACCTCTGACCCCGAGCCAGTCATGTTGAAAGCTCCGGGTGAGTAATGCGGACGGAGAGTGGCTTAACATTCACAGGCTCCGGTCGTACTTCAGCCGACACGATAAAGAGACAAGAACGGTATCGCGAGGCTAAATCATCATGTAAACACCTAGGCGTGAACAAGGAGGGCGGAAAACTTATGAATTACTTCAGTGTGTTGCTGTAGAAACTCTGTGTCTCTCAAGCTTTTTCAGTTTCTCGTGCCAACTATTCACAACAGCATTTGAATCAGTATGATGGACAGTTTTCATATTGTACTTTGTAAATAAAGTCAGTATTGGGGAGTAACTAAAAGTAGCTACTAGTTTTTCAGTGACGACAGCAGTAGTAATTCAGACTTTATGAAAATATCAGTTAATCAGTTGTTTTCCATGTCAGTCTTCAATGGGAGTTCATGAAAATACCATGATGCATGTATGCACTTAATCTTGTTTACAAGCAAAGGAATTCACATGCATGCATTGCAGAATATATGTTGAAGACCGTTTTATAAAAACAATAAGCCCCAAGAAGTCATGGTTTACAGTGCATTTATAACAGCTTAGAGGGTTTTAGGCATTCCTTCGCGTTGTCTAACAACACCCCTTAGCGGTTTAAATTCATTGTAAACCATGGCCTGTTGCTTTATTAAACCACTGCTGTCACATGTACGATGTCCTTACTATGTTTCTGGGTCTTGAGCGTGTCAGTTGCATTGCTGTCTATGTAGGGTCAGAAAGCTCTCAGATTTCATCAAAAATATCGAAATTTGTCTTCCGAAGATAAACAAAGGTCTTGCAGGTTTGGAACGACATATTGATTGAATAAACATTTTTGGGTGAATTATCCCTTTAACTTTGGTTATATCCACAGAAAAAAAAAATTCAACACAAGATAGAAGGTACCAGCAGCATTCTGGGTAATGCATTGTAGTGTAGTTGTAGTACATTTTAGTAATGTAGGTAAGGTGTTTCTTTGACCTTGGGTGGTGCGTTCAGAAATCTCCTAAATTAAAAACGCAATTATTGCTTTTTTATTTTCAATTAAGTGGTAATGCATATGATTGATTATTTTTAACACAGGTCTTTTTTTGGGGTTTTTTGGTTTCTGAAAACCTTTTTGGTTTAGTTTGATTTTATTTGTATGGAAGCCCATTTCCGCCGCTGAATAATAATATTAAAAAAATGGTAATTGCGACTTTTATCTCACAGTTCTGAGATTTTCTTCGCAATTGCAAGTTTACATCTTGCAATTCTGACTTTATTTTTGTCCGAATTGCATGATACAAATTCTCAATTCGGACTTCAGATTTCTGAATTGTGAAATTTGCTATTCTGACTTTTTTTTCACACAATTGCTAGTTTATATCTTGCAATACAGGCTTTATACCTGTTGCAAACGTATATCTCAAAATTCTGATGAGATGTGAGTTTGCAGTTGCAAGGAAAAAAACCTTGCAATTACTTTTCTTTCTTTTTTTTGGCGTAAATGCGCTGCCATAGATTTTTTGTTTTTTGTCGTGTTTTGGTTTGGTTTGTATTATTTTTATTTGTTTTTGTTCTGTTTTGTTTAGGTGTGTGTGTGTGTGTGTGTGTGTGTGTGTGTGTGTGTGTGTGTGTGTGTGGTTTGTTTTGTTTAGATTTGTTTTTGTTTTAAAGTAAAGAGCTCTGCTGCATCCATCCATCCACTGTACCTCTGTCCAGCATATGAATGTCATCCTCACAATCTAAACACTACACATAGTACTTTAAACCTAATGTTAACTAAAAAGTTAATTGGTTCGCAAATTAATATTTACATAATTTGCTGGCCTTTCAATAGTGTTATAAACAAACATTCAGTAGTAATGCTAAAAAAAAAATCTGAAGTCTTGGAAATATAAATTTTGGTAAGAAATGTTAATCAGAGTTTTTTCAAACAGACTGTCTGTGGTGATGCAACCCCAGAGTCTTGCTCTCATTACATATGCAAAATGTCAGGTATTGTTGTTTGTGGTTGTTTAGACTCTCCATCCCATCACACTCCTCCAACCCAGCAGAAAATGTCAGTAGTTTCAGTGCTGACCCTGAGGCGTTCAGTCATGTTGACATGTTTAATAAATACTGTCTCTAGACCAGCCGATAGCATCTCTTTAGTTTGAGGGAATTGGGGGGTCTTGAGGTGGGACTACTGAATCCAGAACCAGTGCGACCTTCACAAGCAACGAGATCCACCTCCTTCTCTTGCATCACATCTCCTGCTGAGAAAAGATCACCCTCATGATGATCCAAACCTGAATGATTTTCTTTCTTCTCACAACACAAACGAAATAAAAGTCATCAGTCTCCAGTGTTGTCTCCAGTCTCCATTGACTTTAATTGCATGGACAGAAAACATTCTCTCTTGTGTTGTGTTCTGAAGTCATACATTTTTAAAACGACATGAGCACCATGGCTCTTTAATGCACATAAACTTCTCTGACTCCTCCACTGATCAGATTCTGATGTAGGTTTCTGTTGTGTCCAGTGTGTTTTAGGAGCGGAGGGTCTGTCTCTGGCCTTCAGACACATTGTGAGTTCTCTGCTGTGGTACTGCTCTCAGCACAGCGCCGAGGAGCTGCTCCACGAGCTCATCATCTGCGTCGGCTACTTCACTGTCAACCACCCAGACAACCAGGTAATAGTCATACAGACCCAAACCTTTGAACACTACTGCAGTATATCCACAACAAACAAATTGTTTGATGGATCATATAGTATAACCATTTCATCCCAGATTTTTCAAAGCTAAAAGAGCACATGTGATTTACTCAAAACTGTTAATAACTGCTAATATTTATTGAATTTCTTTTTTTATTAAAGTGAATCAAGTGTGATACAGTTTATTTTAATGTTACGTTAATTTTATATTAGATAATCATTTATGTAACATGTCTACTAGTGACATAAAGTTGTGGACTGCAATTAAAAACATATATATTATAAAGCCAAAAAAAAATAATTGCACATTTGTATAATATTTGTGGAAAGTGTTGTGTAGATCAGTGTTATTTTAGTGTCATTTCGATACATTTAATTTATATTATAATATATATATTATATCGCCCTACACCAACCCTAACCTTCACAGGAAACTTTGTGCATTTTTATTTTCTCAAAAAAACTCATTCTGTATGGTTTCTAAGCGTTTTGAAAAATAGAAACATGGGTTATGTCCTCATAAGTCACCCTCTTCTTGTAATACCTGTCATTCCCATATCATTATACAAAGTTGTGTCCTGATATTTCATATAAAACACCCCCCCCCCCCCCACACACACACATACACAAATGTTACCTATCAGATTAAAGTGCCAAGTATGATACATTTGTAAATAAACTGTAGTTTGCAAATAGTGCACTGTAAAAGATCTTTCCTCTCCATCACTGAGGTGTGTATAATGTTTGGCCGTCATTAGATCAAGAGCAGGTGTACTTTTCTCCTTACAAACAACCAACACAATCGCAACAAAAGGATGCTGCTGAATAATGCAGTGCCTTTGCCACCTCTGTCGGCTCTGCGCTGTGTAGCAGGGACAGACATTGTTATCCGCCGCCTGGCAGTTGTCCCGCTCTTTGTTGGGCCTGGTGGAGGGGGGAAGGGGCTGAACTCACCTGGCAGCACAGATCACAGATCAGCCTGGCATGAAGAAGTGGGAGTCCCTGATACTCTCTGCATGCTCCGTTTACCTGGAAGCAGACGACCGCATGGCAGGTGTGTGTACGCCACACTCGGTCGGGTTTTAGTTATGCGTGCATCACGTGGAAACCTCGTCTGTGACGTCTTAATGTCCCCTTGGGGGACGGGGAAGGGAGCGGTCAGAGTCCTTGCAATTTATGGGCTTCTAATTTAAAACATTTTTGCTCTTAATTAAAGAAACGGCCTCTGTTTTTATGGCGGTTCGGTCCTTCTGTGCTGCCGCCGTCCAATTTAATTATTTTGATGTAGGTAATTAGCATTTGTTGGCCATTGTTGGGTTGATTTGCATATTATATTGGATAATTGAATGAGGGTTGATGATTGAATCAAGGGGGACGTGACAGATGATTGGGCTTTGTGCTCACTTGGGGGGACTTAAACGACGAGCGGGTTGGGAATAACGCCTTGTGAATATTCATATCTTCACAGCCCACTTTGTTAATTTGAAAAATGGCGGGTTGTAAAGTCTTTAAACTTGTGACTTCCCTCCAGGACGCAAGCTGCTGTTTTATGCTGCCATTTGGCTGCAAGTCAGGGTTTATTATTAAAAACAGCAGCCACACTGGCAGGTGCTCTGGAGAGAGCTGGAAAAAATAAGGTGAAGCTATTCAGCTAAGATGCATTTTGGCTAAAGTTCTTGCTGGTAAGTCATGTGAAGTTGAAGTTTATTGGATTCACCTACCACGTGTGTGCAGCCACCGCAAGCTGACGTGATGAATTGTGACTTGTGGCATCATTTTACATTGCTGTTAGTTGTCTGTCTGCAGGTAGAATTTTGGTAAGCAACAGTTTAGGCTCGTGTGTTTTTTGCATTTTTTACCCAGTGTCACATTCAAGATTTGAAATCTTTGGCCATTGTCTAATTGAACTGTATTTCCTCTTTTTATTTCTAGGTGTATATACATATATGCACACTTCAGTTTTCCAGCATCTGCTGGAAACTGTTCAAATATGCAAAAGATGCTGAAAAACAGCCGGCATCTGCAGGACATGGAGGATTGTTTATTATTATTATTTAATTATCGTATTAATTTTAAAATGTATTATTTTAGACAGCAATGATGCATTAAATTGCTCCAAAGGGTCAGTAGAAATTTGTAAGGAATTTGCAAGGTAGAGAAAAGTGTCTGCCATGGTTGCCTGCTTAATTTCAATTTTCTCTTCCTTGTTATTTTTCCCATCAACTATATATACAGTATGCCTGCAGCAACACCAACCAATCACGAAAAGCACTTCGGCACATTTAAACTGAATGAAATGACATAAACATCAGCGTAGATCTTGGCACTGTGGCCCCGCCCCTCTCCACTCGGATACTTGCCAGCGTCAGGGGCCCTGGTATATGTCCACACGGCTCTCGTACAGGATAAATGGAGACTAGAGCAGGAATATTTGACTCTTTCAGACTAATGTAAGCAGTGGCAGAAGACAAAGACGGCGCTGACTCTGGTCTGTCTCGCAGCGCTGCGCTCTGCTTCGGCCCGCCTGTGTTTACATGTGTGCATCTGAGAAATGATGCAGCTCATAAAGGCAGGAAAAACTACTGGTGGACTTTTGTTCTTTCCACATGGATATGATTCAGACCCTCAGTCACAGAGCCATTTAGAGCATGAGATATGCACCGTCATAGCTGATAGGAAGTGTGTTTATACTCAAGGGGGGCATAAAGACTTTTGAATGATGGCCAGCAGAATAGAGAAGTTCATTTTTAATAAGTCAACCTGAATTTAAAATAGTCTCTGTTTACATTTTTAACATACGTTCCTGCTCTTATTGTGAACAATTCATCAGAGCAAGTTATTACAAATAAAAAAAATGTCTCAAAGAAATGACTTTCTATTTTGGCTGATGTCACATACAGTACCACTCAATCATTTGGGTTGATAGTTTTTTTTTTTTTTTTTTAATTAATGCTTTTATTGAAAAAGCATGCATTAAATTAATTATATATTATTATTTTTATTTATTTATTTATTTTCAATAAACACGGTGAATTTGAATATAATGTGACACTGAACACTGGAGTAATGATGCTGAAAATTCAGCTTTGATCACAGGAATAAATTACATTTTAAAATATAATCAAATATAAAACAGCTGTTTTGAATTGTTATAATATTTCTTAATATTAATGTAATTTTAATCAAATAAATGCAGGCTTGGTGTGAGTATAAGAAACTTTCAAAAACATAAAAAATGACCCCAAACCTGTAAACGTAGTTTAGACCATATTCTCAGTGTACAATCAGTGTGGATTAATCCAAATAAGTATTTGGTTTAATGTACTGTTGTAAATCATAAACATTTACTAATTTAGACTTGTTGACCATTGTAGTTTCTTGTTGTTGTTTGTTTGGCTGTGAATTAACATTTTACTTCACATGCTAATTCAAATCTTGCTTTCATAGTTGATTCTTTTCATTACGGTCAATCCAAAGATTATTTCCAAGTTAAAATGAAACTCACATATCTGTAGACTTACTCAACATTAAGTTACTCTCAATTAAGTATTTTTCAAAAAAAGTGTGCCATATAAGGGTTTTCATATTTTTTTGTCCAGTCGATGAAATCGCCAAACTTCCTTGCGCGTAGCTTCTAAGGTGATTCCAGGCAAAGATCTGTTTTTATTATCTATACACACTTGGTGTTTTAGCGGCGATAGAAAGGTGAAGGCTAACAACCCTTTTAGCCCCTTTTAGCCTGTAGCCCCTACCCTTCCAAAAGTGCCAGATTGAGCCAATCCAATGCACTCACTTGTATTATCTTCAGAAAGGGTTATTTTTCTTTTACGCCTATAGTATCTCCCCCACTTCTTCCCTACAATTGCAGGGCATCTCTTTTTCCCTCGAACCTAGAGCGTCTAATCCTGGTTTAACTGAGATTTGAAGCACTTCCTTCAACAGTCCATTACTGTAGTGATAACCCAACCCTCGTTGATTAGATGTACTAGACCACCGCAGGCCGATGTTATGGAAATTCACCAAACATCTTTGGTGATTTTCTTGTAACAGAGATTGAAAACGTTGCAGGCGGACAGCCGTGATTGACGACAGTGAGGAGGATTTACGGCTTCCCTGAAGGGTGAATTCAAGTTGAACATACTATTGGATTTTGTCAATTTCTTTTTTCCAGTTTTTCATCTGTTTAATTGTGTTTGTTTGCCCGTAAATCGTTCAGAGTTCAGGGCTCCATTTGCGTCTAATGTTGTGTTTGAGCATGATCCAGGACCGATCGGCTTCTTGAGAACAAAAGATTATCTTTCGAAGGATCGAAGATGACACTTGATTTATTAACTAAACAGTAGGTATTTAAGTCAGTTATTCTTTCCCAGTACACGGGCAAGTGGAGCCATTTTTATGACAAAGATGCAATCTTTCTGCTATGAGAGATGAAAACCAACAGATCTTTTTTTTTTTTGTCTTTTAATTTTATGTTTATGCCCATGTACCAGTCGCCGTCAGTTTGTCTGGATGGACTGTTAAGAGGGGGCGGTAGGCGTTGTTCAGATAAGGCCCTTCAGCCATAACTTCCTCTTCTGAGTGCTCTCTTTGCATCCTTGTATGTAGGCAGACCTCCTGTCTTATCAGCGGCGTGAACATTCTCTCATCCTCTCGGTTTGGTTCATCTTTAAGGCAGAGCTGTAGATTTGTAGTTGTTTTGCAAGAGTGGACATATCCTGGGTCCAACGAAAAATTGCTGAGGTGTCTTGGCAGCATGGGACAGTTGCATCATCTACTCCCATTTATATTGAAAAACAACAGTTCGGCCAGTTTCACACTGTACACAAAACTAACACAGATTTATTCCATTGTCATTTTCACGCACAAGCAATGTGGCGCTAAACATAGCTGCATGTAGAGACAAGCATAATTTTGTTTCTCTTTGGTCAACTTAATGGCAAGTAAATCCTTTCCAGTTAATATTTTACTTTTATCAAAGTATAAATAGATCTTTTAAAATATTATATATAGCTACAAGGGGGTCCCTTAAAATGGACTCATCCTTTTTAGGGGCTTTGAAAAGTGTCCAACCCCTTAATTTAATAAATTTATATTTTACCCATTTGGAGATTGGTATCTGTACTAAACCGATTTTATTAACATCCCTCCTCATGCAAATTAGATTTCATGATGGTCAAGTTTGTAATAATTATCAATGGCCAACTTCCAATAACCTTAATTTAATTCCATTATTAAAATAAATACCAAGCGTAGTAACCCAGAAATAATTTTGTTTCCTGGATATAGTCTTAATAGACATTTGACAGTAGCAGAAATTAATCTCTGGATTTGCATTCAACCCTCATGTTCGATACAGGATTCAAACAATTTGCACAAGCCAGTTCTTTTAACAACGCTAATAAGGATTGTTTTTATAAAGAGTTATTTTTTTTTCGCAATGGCTCCACACATCTTACCGGCCATCAGTTTTACTGTCGCCATTCGTCTTTTCTTGGCCGTCTTATCAAATCTTCATCAAAGAACAAACCCCTGGCCCACAGGTCTCCTTCCTCTTCACCTTGAGTCGCTCGGAGTGTGCATGTTTGCGTTTCACTGCGTTAACTTTATGCTCCCTTTGTTTTCAGTCGACAGGCCGGGAGTTATGTAATAGGCCGCCCGTAAAAGCGTGGCCCTGTTTGAAAACTCCAGTGCACTCTACATTAGACCAACACTAGGCCTTGTCTCCTCCTTTCTTTATGGCCATCTGTGTTAAGTGGGGGAGGAATCGCAAGTTCAAATGCCTGCCGTTGCTTTTATGATGTCAATGACTGAACGGATACCTCTGCAGACGTTGGTACAGGAGGACTTGGCCAAGGTCCTAATCCAAGTTTGGGGCTGGTTAGGAGCAGGGTCATTTCTCCCGGCCAGAGGGAGGTGGTTGAGTTTTTTTCTTGGGTTGGGGCTGTAGGTAACCTCTAAGCTCTTAGGCTGTATGTCTCCCCTGCGTGGACATTTGAGGGGGGGCTCATTGTTTAGGTGTGTGAAGATGAAGCACCACGTGCTGAAGGATTATGAGATGGCTGCATGATTTGTGGGTGGAATGTCAACAAAACCGCAACCCCCACAGATGGACGCAAACTCATACTCTCTCGCATTGGGAAAGAATGGTTTCGTAAACTATCTACGCGAATTCATTCTGCCTTGCAAATTAGTTTACATGTTCAAGAGAACGCAGATATCTATCAAAACTAACTAACTAACTTTATGGTAGCAAATTGAGATATTGTCCGCTGATGAAAACCGTACTTGCATGAAATTTCAAAATTAGGAACTTTAAACATCGAAAGTGTTTGTCAAACATTTAAGCAGTTATATACATGCAAAGGGAAAACCTAGCTCAATTTGAAATCACCAAAAATCATCTTTGTATAGTACACATTTTTGGTCTTAAGGCCCGTTCACTTCAAGAATCATAAATATAAAGATAATAACTATTAGTGTCCACACCAAGGCACAGTAATGTTCTGTTTATTAAGCATGTGCTGCAGTTATGTTGTCTGCTGCTTTAAATTCTTAAGACCTTTAAGACAGGATGGATTCTGATTAGTTGTTAATCATTTTATCATTTATAAGCTGGAAAAAAATGTATCAGTAAGGATATTCTAACTATCGCTTCTCTGTAATAACTCGTATAATCTTTGTAATGTCTTTTCAAGACCTCACAAGTTTAAATCAAAAGATGCCGGCTGTTTTTTGTAAAATTATTTTATAATAATTTACTGCAAATTCTGGTGGTTAATGGCTAGTTTTCCCAATCCAGTCAATTCTCATTTAATAAAATCCTAAAAAACGTCCTACGCAGCGTCCTATACATTGAAAAGCCTGTTTGTAAATCATCACATTTACATTACCTAACATGTTGTCAGCTTGTTGTATGACAAGAAATTAGTCTAAAGTTCTGCATTCCCACTGAAGGTTCCAAGGGTTCATGAGGTAAACAGGTATCCGGTGTGTCTGCGGCATTGTAATTTTTAACAGCCTCATGAATGATTAGAAATACAGCAGTATCTCTACCACTCCCTAGTCTTGTCCAGAACTAATGTGAGAGATTGATTCTGTACTCTCTGCGTTTGGCCGAAAAAATACTTTTCTTAATCTCTCCCACCATTCTGACACTACGCAGCACCTACACTGAAAACAACCAGATGTTTTACACCATTTGTTCCATAGTAGCAGAGCAAGAGCATTAATTTCAACCCTGTGAAAAGCTTCTGAATCATTGTGTTTGGTCAACAGATGCCGGACGATCATGGATGAGACTGTACTCCAGCTCTGAGTACCATTAAAGGGCTCCATGGTGGTTTGTTTTAGTCGTTTCGGCCAGGCATCTTTAAACAGTTCCTAATACAGAGTGACATGGACCTAAAGCCTTTGAACACTGCTGTAGAACTACATTTTAAGGCGCTTCACCCTTTAAATGATAAAAGTAGTGAGTTATTGCTTTGTTTGTCATGCTCTTAAACCCTTGAGGGGTATTATTAAAGCAGAGAATGCCATGGAAAGAGTATTGTTAAGAGTATTTTTAAAATCTTGTAAATCCTGGTAATTTATGTCATCCTTTTCCCTGGGAATGTCACCCCTCCCTTATGGTTTGCATTTGGGGCTGAGCAGCAATGGACTGATGCGTATACCTGTAATAGGGACTGTTTAACACCCCCTCCTTCTCTTCATCTTTCTCTCCCCAAATCCCTCTAGTCAGGATTTACTGTGGTGACCTCCCAACTCTCTGATTCCTTTCCCGGGAGTTGAGGGCCTTCCCAGGCTCCCAAACCCTTGGAATCGGAAGCTTGTAGCATTTAAGGGCTATGCCCTATTTTTTTCCCCCATCCCAGGCACTGTGTTTAATCAGTACAGGCCTGCAGTGATTTGGTTTTAATTCTAAGGGGTGGGCCGGATTTAACAGTGTGATTGAAGGAAGTGATAAATGGGAAGACGGAGGGGGGCCATACGCCTAGTACGAACTCCATTACGGGTATTACTTCATTTATTAAAGTGGGCCTGAGCTTGTTTGCATGTTTCTTCCAAAACCTGACCCACAAACATGCATTTCAGCATGTTATAGACTTTAATATGGAATAAATTATTCTTAAAGGTTGTGGTGAGAGGTTGCACGGACATGAACCTCAGTGAACAACTAACATTTGTCAGTAATTTTGTTGAACAGTGATTTGCTACAACATTTGTAGATTGCCACAATTTTGTGGCCAGCTAGTAAGTGCTGTGGAGGTAAACCTCACTCCCCTGATCTCAAGTGGTGCGCTAGTGACAGACGCTAGATATGTCTTTGCGTCCTTGTTAGTGTGTCCACCTTCAGTGACAGAAACACTGGTTTGAATCTTGCTTGGAGCCAGCAAGGGAATAGAACCGGATGAGTTACGTTGGTGCCGTGACCCGGATAGGAATGAGTGTTAGGTAGTTGAGTGTAACGGAGGCCAGCTGGTAAGTGCTGTGCCGGTAAAACTCACCCTTTTGATCTCAAAAGGCGAAAAACCAACAGACAGTAGAGGCTGTAGTCTTTAGCATGCCTGCTAGCGCACTTGCCTCTAATGCTGGTAATGCTGGTTTGAATCCTGCTCAGAGCAAGTGTGGTCAAGTAGAACCAGAGGGGGTTACAGCAGCATGCTAACACCATTTGCAAATGCGTCTCTTGTGTGTTATTTGTGTAGCACAGAGTTATTACCTATAGAAAACACTCCAGATATTCAATTTCAGTATTTATTTATTGAAGCTGTTAGCATAGCAACATGCTATCATTAAACTCTATTAAAGTTAGTTGCAAATTGAGTCTCCTGAGCACAATTTGTTTAATGTAAGTTGCCACCTACATAAAACAATCCAAATTGGCCTCTTATGAAGCACTGTGTCCATTTCGATGCTGGGTAGCAAGGCAGCTCAATAGGTTTTGGATCAGAGTTTGAGTGTGTTCTCCCATTGGGCAAATCTGAACCTGTGTGTTCAGCGTACATGCTCAGCAGAAGTGGATGAGGCATCTCTGTCTGTGTTTTATGGAGTGTAATTGTGCGCTTGGAGGCACTGCCCTCTATTTCTCCTCTTAATGGCTGTTTGTGTGTTGTTTTAGTGGCAGATTTACGTGTGGGACGGGCAGTGAGGGGCGGGTTGATTTACAGCTGTGGCTTTGGCCTCACTGGTTATGTGTGTGTGTGTGTGTGTGTGTGTGTGTGTGTGTGTGTGTGTGTGTGTGTGTGTGTGCGTGTGTGCGCTGTCACTGTGTGTGTTCCAGGTGATTGTGCAGTCTGGCCGCCAGCCCAGCGTGTTGCAGAAACTGTGTCAGCTGCCGTTCCAGTATTTCAGCCACCCGCGACTCATCAAAGTGCTCTTCCCCTCGCTCATCTGCGCCTGCTACAATAACCTGCAGAACAAGGTCATCCTGCAACAGGAAATGAGCTGTGTGCTGCTGGCCACCTTCATACAGGTAAATCGCTCTGCCTTCATTCCATCACTACCGTGCAATTCAGACTTTTTCATGAACATTCACAAACTGGGTTGCTTCCTTTTGTAACTGCAAAACTAGAAAACTTAAGTGTGTCATTTCTGCGCCGGTAGCGTTGCCAAACTGACTAGCTAATATAGTGCCCATTTTTCAGTTCCCTCAATACTTCTCCCATCTTCCTCTGGTCAAACAAACATATAGTCCATCCCCCAAAATGTGCGTTAATGTTTCACATTTCATGGGAATCAATATGCAGCTTTTGGTTGTGGATGTAAGAATTTTTTTTTCTCTCCATCATGTAAATTTTTGTTTTACAAACATTATTTTGAATTATATATTCAAGCTATAAAGGGGTGATCCCACTGACAATGATTTGCATCTGCAGAACAACTGGAAGTCGTTGGAAACCCATTTACCAAATCTCAGGAACACATGTTAATGAAACACTGCTTTTTTTTTCTTTTCTTTTTTTTGTGCTAAATATTCTTTCTTTTTCATTTGTTTTGCGATGTTCAGATTTTTCTCTTAAATTCAATTCGCAACTCGCTATTGTGAAGCCCTTAACAGATTTACTCAAGAAACCTGTGCAAAAATGGTTGCAATAATTTAAACAATGTATGCATAATTTAGAACATTTATAAATTGTTATAGTAACTGACCTGGAATCGAATCACCCCAAATTTAAGATTTCATGAAGCATTGCATTTTTTTTGTAAAACATTAACAATTTACAATAGAAATGTATTCTTTTCATTCAAAACATTTTTTTGGACTAGTCCCTGGGAATCGAACCTATGACCTTTGTGTTGCTAGCGCCCCACCTCCCTCACTAAAAGAAGCAGCTTCCTTTGCTCAGATGGATGGTTTCCTCTGTCTGTTTGAGTGGATTTACCTGCCACTACTTGAGCCTCCTGTAAACACCCTCTCCCTTCATCTTGTTCCTGGCAGCGCTCTCCACACCACAGAACCGCTGTCATTACTTAAACAGAGATTAGCTCCAACTCTGACAAGGACAGGGAACCATCAACTTGTTCAAACAATGGGAAGATGCTGACATGTCACTTTATTGACACTGACAACAAAAGCTTCATCCACTTCATCCAAAACTAAAAAAAAAAAAAAAAAGATTCCACTTTTGCCAAGTGGAATAAATAATAACATCTGTTGACTTTGTGTAATCTAGGACTGTGCCACCAACGAGAACCAATCGGACAGCAAAGCTTCACATCTAGGTAAAGTCTATAGACTATTTGCTCTTTTGCATCAATTTATCTTTGCTAAAATGCATGCCTTCTTTATAAATGTAATTTGGTACTTATTTATAACCCTTATGTTGACTTCAAACCATTTTGGACATGTAGATGATTTTCTTTTGCCTGAAAATGCTAGTTAATGCATTGGACTAAAATTTACAAACTGGATTATTTGTGGTTTTTTTTGTTTTGTTTTGTTTTGTGTTTTTTTTAGGATTTCCTCCCTACCTTATTGGTATTTCAGAAAAAAACTAACTGGTTAACAAAAAACATCTAAACGAAAATGAAAATCTAATCGACTTGTTTCCTTTGTTATCTTGAAATGGATCCAGAAAGCCTCATATTCCATTCTAAAGTGCGCCAGTTAAAAATAAAGGTCTCTGCTGCTCAAAAAGGATCCTTCTCTAGCATTGATTTAGTGCTTTACTTCCTGTGTCAGTTCTAAAGCTCTGATCTTTCCCCATCAGAGAAGCGCCGAGCTCCTCTGGACTACTGCGAGCTCTCCAACCGCTTCCCCAGAGACCAGTGGGACTCCGCACTTCAGTTCTTCCTCAAGAAGCAGGAGGAGGGAGCGAACGAGTGAACGGCAGTCATTCACAAGAGCACATTACACACACTGACGTGATGTAAAGCCGAAATGTACACTCTACAATGCAAAGCTGTGCCTGAGGGGTTTAGGGTACGAATGATGCTGGTAATCAGCCATCATCCAACCTGTCAATCAGTAGTGAAGCATTCCTAGTAGCGATCCAGTAACTGTGTTAACACATATATTAGCACACACTGACTTCTCGCACATCTATTTATAAGCAATAGAATGTTTACAGATTTAATTTACAGGATTTTACCTTGAATACATTTTTGGACGCATTCATAGTGATCTTGTGTTTAACAAAAGAGCAAATCTCTTTCTAAGCGTTCAGCAGTTTTCAGCTGGAAGTGTTTTTTGGTTCGTTTAATCGTTAGGTTTGAGTTTGACTGTAATTGTGTTGTTTTGTACATAAAAAGATATCGGGGAATGGCGCAGAATAAACGGAAGCACTCGGGAGAATGACGAGTTACCTCATCCGTTGTTGTTGTTTTTTTTCGTTCCAGTTTGTTTCTATGCATAAAGTGGAAGATTTCTAATTTAATACAAATGTTTTAACTTGCAAATATAACCAGTTGAGTAAAATTTTAACTTTAAAAAATTAACTTACAGAATATCCTAGTATTTGCTTTTTAATGAAAGCTGCATACAGTTTTGTCGAACCCCATCATGATGGTAAATGGTACATAATCTGAAATATTTCTTATAAACTGTAGTTTTTATATATATATATATATATATATATATATATATATATATATATATATATATATATATATATATATATATATATATTCCACAGCATTATTTCAATACAGAGTTGTTCTCATCTCAGATTTTAATGTTGTCTCAAGAGATTTCCTCTAAATTCTGCTGCTTAACTCTAAAATATATCTATAATCACACCTTTAAACACTATTATCATGCATAACTGTTATGTTTAAGCATACTGGAGTCTGAGGTTATTAAAAAAAAAGTACTGTCTTTTATTATAGCTATAAACGTGTATATATGTAAAAAAAAAAAATTAAGCAATCTGTGATGTGTTCTACAGTAATTGAGAGCTTTTATTGACTAACTTGCTGATTCGCTGGGAAACACAGTGGAGCTGGAACATGCAATGTTGGTTACACAGCATTGTAAAAGGTTTGTGGCCCCTAACCAGGGTCCTCACTGGCCCTGGGGCACCACAAACAGTCTGCTGTTCTTCCACTCAATCCTTCTCTCTCTCATACACTCAGTCTCTCTCCTGTACCTGTGTGAGTCACTCAGTACACCGATGTGTCAGCACGCGCTCGAGCCTCTGGGTCTGGGTCATAAGACCATCACTTCTGTTCCTGACGTGGAAAAAACTTTCAATTAAGATCATTTTGATTGCCCGAGACTTTTTCTAAAAATATATATATATATTTTACTTGATTCAGGCTTGTAAAATGGATGTAGGCTATTTAATGTGAGATCTATTAAGTGGACTTTGAAACTGATCGGGTGTGTATGTGACGGCTCGAATGGGAGCTGTTTTTATTACCGTTCCGTTATTTGCTGTTCCAGAACCATTTGAGATCCTGACGTTCTCGAGATTTTGGCAGACTGAGGTGAACTCGAACAGAAGAACGCTGTTAGTTAATGAATCATGAGCGTGTATGCCTTTAGAAACTGGATTTGTTTGCTAAATCTGTTGTCTGAATGTCTTTTTCTACGTTAATTAAGAAATGCGCCTGTGAACGTGTAAAAACGTGAGGGTTTTTTTTTATAGTGACTTTTAAAATGTGTACAAAACCGCTTTAATAAATAAACATCATTAACAACCGCACCATAAGAAAAACAGATTTACAGTGTATCTGCGGCAAATTTTGCCATGTGGGAAAATTAGTTTAAATTTATATATATAACAATGGCAAATTTCAGAAAATGATTTAGGTAGGCTGCAATACGGGTTTAATTAAAGGTAAAGCGCTTCGGGATTTTATTTAGTTAAAGTTTATTAGTTTAGTTGAAGTGTTTGTTTCACTAAAAAGATTGTTGTTGTTTTTTGTTCAAGAATGTCGAGTTATTTTGCAGCATTTATGCAGCCTATAAGTTATACTTAATATTATTCAATTTTTTAATTATTTAAATAGCCTACATTTGTAATTTTTCCAGCTATCCCCAGTTGATTTTCATATACCTTTTCAATATTATGAGCTGTTTATTGATATATATATATATATATATATATGCTAACGAAATTTATATTGTAGGCAGATAAATATATATATATATATATATATATATATATATATATATATATATATATATATATATATATATATATATATATATATATATATTACAACAGGCAAAAACAAAATATTGAAGAAAAGCCTTGAGTGTGTTTGACATTTCTTTCCTGATGTCAGCATTCAAAATATTTGGATGTCGATTATTTCGTTATATTGTGACAGCTTTCAAAAATAATTGCAATTAAAGAATAATTTAAACATGAATGCATGAACTAACACACAACATTTCCATAAAGGGCCCTTAGATGTTTAGCTTTACGAGTCAAATATTTGTCTTAGGTTGGTTTTTAGATTTATAAACCAAAAGTTAACTAAATACTTTGATTTTCAAATTAAAATGACAGACAACGACAGAGAACATGAACTTGGCTTAAGTGTGCGTTTATTTAATTAGACCTAAATTATTAAATTAGTGACGGAATTTGAAACAAGATGCGGCTCTTGACCTCTGGCCATGACATCTGAACTTCTCCCTAAAACATCTTTCCATGAGCGCTGGTCTTCGTTCACAAGAGCTATTTTATCGGAATCTATTGATGCGGTCTTAATTTCAGTCATTTAATGGGCTGTAATCGGGATCAGATCTGAAGAGAGTTTAGCAAAGAAAAATCCTCTAAGATTGCCCATTTAACAGGAATTCAAACGCTTTAAATTTTTAAAAGAATTATAGGATTTTGTAATGAAGACATTGTCACTGTTAATAGCATACTGCATTTTGCATAATAAATAAGAACGTATGCATATCTGAATGATTTCATAGAGGCTATTTTCAGCCATTGATGGAGGGAGGGGCGTTGTCATTTTAGAGAGCGTTTGATTGGACAAAAATCAGTAGTGCAGAATGAGTCATCAATAATGTTTTGCAGGAAGAAATAGGTATTAAATCCACATATTTGCTAGAAGTGTTTGTTCGCGTTCAGCAGAACATCATCTTAAATGTGCATGGACTAACAACCCCAACAAAGCTCTCTTTGTGATTTTCCAGGCTTTTAAGAGTGAAACATTTATTAAAAACAAAAACTATAAGCAAAACAACGTTTGAATGCCTGAATTGATCGCGGAAAAATAACTGAAGCAACAGAAATCAGTAAGCTGAAAGAGCTGTTTTACAACTGCTTATCCGGTTATCTGACAAATAGAGATTATTTTGCCAAAACGGCCCGCAGTGATTTTGGTCTGATCTTCTGGTGTCCAGAGGCTATCTTCTGACTCGCAATGAAAATAAACCCTGGACACGCAAGGGTGCGTTTGCCGAGAGGGAGTCCCGTTAAGAGAAAGGTGGCTTCGGGTTTGTTGTGCTTCCACTCAGTGGATCATTTGCAGGTGATGCCGAGCGCAGATAAGCGGTCGCCGATCCCTGTCCTCCGTCTAGACTCACAGCTTTACGAGCAACACGAGATTGATCACTGCTACGGGAGGGCTTCAATTACTCATTCAGTATCCGGTCGGCATGATTTTTAGATAGATATTCATATTCATTCGTAGCCTCCGTTAAGAGTTGAATGTGACACATCAGGGTTCTGTGATCAAAATATGGCCTCAATATGTCAAAGCATCTTTATTAGTGATTGAGCAGCAGTTAACCCTATCACTTTTAAGAAAACTGTTAACCTGTTAGAGGTTTCATAACGGTGCTTTGAAAGAACAGAATTAGAAGCGTTGCCTATTTCCCAAAACAAACATATTCTGCATAATGCTGTTCTTTATTATTTCGTAGTATATTCCGTATCTATTTCTATAATCTAAAAAAAAAGCAAATGTAGTCTATAATTTAACCCAGCCATTGTTTAAAAAAGTAGAACATCTGCATAACTGGATATAAAAAAAAATGCAATTTCCAAATTCTTTTCAGAATAAATTCAGAAATCACGACACTGAAAATGTCATTCACTATTTAATTCTGTTCACATTGCTCTTTTTCTTTTTACTAGATCTTTGGACAGTTATTTCCAGTCCAGTAACCAGTATACCTTTGTAACTGAAGTGTCTCTTGTTATAATATAAAAAGATATGTAAAGGTAACATGATATGGTTGTTTTTGCATGCAGGCTTCCTCAGACATAAACAGCATTTAACGTCGTTTATTTAGGTAATTTCTCACTTTTTGGTATGGACGGTTGTCCTCACAATAAATAACAATAACTTACTTTTTTTTTTTTTAAATCGAGAAGTTTACACAATCTTTGCTCCATTCGTTAGGATAAAATATTTTACAGCTCAGTTTTTATACATCTTCGGAGAGATCATGCGCATTGAGACAAAACCGTTGATTTTTGTCTTATGAGGAAAACACCACTTGCTGATAAAGCTACACAATGATGGTCTTGAATAAACACTGTTAAGACTTGTTTCGTAAGGCTGACAGTGGTCCATAATCAAAACCAAAATAACGTGTTCATATTCCGCTGGACGTCCTCGATCTACGGTCCAAATGCTTTAAAAACAGTGTTGTAACACGTCTGGAAACCCCAAAGTCGCTTGGACGGGCTCCTCCGTTTGGCAAACTGTTTAAATCCATCTCGGTTAATCCCTTTTCCGTTTGAGGCGGTGAGGTGATGGGTTTTCATGCAGGGCGGGTGAGGGCATGCTGGGGCGGGAGTCCTCCGGTGGGCTCTCACGTCTCCACGGGACTGGGCACCATGCTGTTGGGGGTGTCGGGTAACTGCGATGACAGAGAGGTCACATCACTACCAGACGAGTTACCCAGCGAACCCGACTCGGAAAATGACACCTATAGAAAAGGAGGAGAGTTAGGAATCAGGGCTGTTTGACTCCTGTCAGCATGCTGAGGCTAATATACAGCTTTGAACAAAATTTGATTAAATGTCAGAGTTTTGCATACGATTTGCAATTGACATTTTCAAAAGCTTACACAACTTTGGCATGCTGTTAAATAATGACAATATATAGGCTACAGATCAGTAAGTCAGCGAAAAAGAATTCATTAGATATTTCGCGCGATCTGTTCGCAAAGATAGGCTTAGCCTATTTTCCCGCCCTTACAGCAAAAATGTCATTTATCGCTAGTTTTAAACCGCTTACTATCAATTTTTTATTTTTTATTTTTATCTTACGCTTCTGACATGTAGTTAAATTTTATAATAAATAATTAAGTTGATTTTGCCGATGTATATCGTTCGATATAGGCCGGAAAAACGCTCTGTTGGTGCTCAGACAAACTTGTTGCTAATAGGCTATAACTTTAGAAGTTACTGAAACACTTAAAAACATTGTTAACAAATATATTATAATAAGTACGATTTATATTTCTTCTTTTAGGCTACATTTAAGCCAAATATAAATTTGGGGAAAAAAAGGCAAACCTACAAAGCCAATATAACAAATTGTTATTGAGAAATATTTGTTTTAATTGTATGTTTGATCATTTTGATTTAAAGAAAAAGAGTCGGCATGACAGGCCTGGTAATAACTGCTCGGGGGTGGCAGTCCTCACCAGCTGTTGGAAAGCAGGCTGGTCCAGGTCACTCTGTAAGGCGAACTCGCTTAAGGCTTTCCACGGCGGCTGATAGGTCTGAACTTCTACAGGATTTCCCTGCACTGTGGTGTCATGTCTAATCGGGCTGCCTGCCACCAGAGGCGTCCCCGTGAGACCCTGAAGATTCTGCAGAAATGTAGAGGAGATAGAGCGACACACAGACTAGATATCACATTTCAACTTTCAGAGAAGCTTAACACTTTGAGCGGAATCTCACAGATGTCCAGAATCTTTAAAACATCACAGCTATATGTAATAATATAGCCAGATTGGTAAAATATATATTATGAACAACTAGCTCTTTAGTGAAGATAGATAGATAGATAGATAGATAGATAGATAGATAGATAGATAGATAGATAGATAGATAGATAGATAGATAGATAGATAGATAGATAGATAGATAGATTTAGAACCTTTAACATTCATGGAACCTTAATAAAGCCTATTTTAAGAAGTGTTCACTGAAAGCTTCTCCGAGGAACCCAAAATTGTTCTTCTATTGGAAACTTTATTTTAAAGAGTGTAGGCAGGTGGCTACGCTAAATCGTTTACATATGATAATACAAAAAAATAAACGATCAAGAACCCGTCTAATATCATAGAAGAAGCAGAAAACCTGTTAGGTAACATCAGTTATTATTATTATTTTTTAATCCACAAAGGCAGCACAATGATAAGGATTAGCCTACATTTTGGTTGATAATGTGCTGCAGAGAACCACTGAAGAAACTTTATTTGAAGAATAGCCTACAGTCGACAATGAAACAAGTTTAAGTTAAACCTCTTGATATTTCATTTGTCATTAGAGTTGTAAAATGTTTATTCCTACCGTTTTGTCGCTGTGCTGCTGTTGCTGGAGTTGTTTCATAAGAATGGACCTCTTCTTGTCTTTGCAGCGTTTGTTTTGAAACCACACTCGTATGACGCGTGGGCTCAGGCCGGTCATCTCCACGAGCTGTTCTTTCATCAGCGCGTCCGGTCGCGGGTTCGCGTTATAACACGTCCGGAGAGTGTGAAGCTGCTTCTCGTTTAATACTGTCCGCACGCGCGTGGTCTTCTCAGACTGCTTATGAACGTGGTTCCGGTGAGGTGGCTGTCGGACTGGCACAGGTTCTGCGAATAAAAGGCGTATAAATCACTTTTCGGCTTAAGAGGTCATTTCATTATTTAGACACACTGCAGAAGAGCACGCTTACTTGAAGGTTAAATTGTGCATACACGCATCGGTCTGTAGCCAAGTGCGTGTCAGTCAAAACACCATAGGGCCTTCAATATGCTCTCAACTTTGCTGTATGTGCAAAATGTTCAAAGATCGAAATAGGATATAAAATATAACATGCAATAAGTGCACCATCTTGCAAATTAATAAGAAGGTTAATAGTGACATAATCGAACAGAAGAGTATTTGTATGGTTTACTGCTGTTTAAGTCAACGAGCCATGCAGATATAAAAGCAAATGATCTAAAGGCAGTTTTGGTTCGAAATTTATAGTTAGGCTAAATATGACTTCTAAATAACCAATAGGCTTATTTAAGAAAAATAAAAAATGTAAAGAAACAAATTCCAACTTCTAACTGCCAGCACTGAAATGTCTGCCTATAATAGACCACTTGATTTAAAAGATCGCAATATTACAGCGATTTCCTATTAGTTATAATGAACTAAGAAAACCACTGCGGCCATCATTTCAAATCATTATGCCAATAACCGTTTTCAGATTAATTTCAGGTCATGTTAATTCAATCAAGAATATCCTCAAACAATCTCAGCCAGTTACAAGTCTGCCATCAGGGATTTTACACGAAAACAATCTCATCAAATTGGCCTGCAGGCACAGAACACAAGCTACGCGGTTCAGTCTGGAACAGTTTCTCAAGCTGATAGCTGTAACACACAGAATTAAAGACAGAAGTCTCAAACCTATAACAACGACATTAGTTGTTATATTTATGTATTATAATATTGTATCATATTATTGTTTTTGTTAAACATTTCTACGTTACCTAAACTGTTGTTGTTGTTAGCTTCCTACAGCATCTGAATTATTTAGCCTAATAAATTCCGAGTTCCCGAATGTGTATCTTGTGCACTGTAATTATTATTTGTAATTTTATCATTATTTACAGTGTTATAACTGCTACCTGGGATGTGCAGGGGCCTGCTGGAGTGAATGTTCCCGGGACTGATGGGGCTCCCGGCTGCAGCGCGCTCCAGCAGCAGCCCGTGGTCCGCGCGGCAGAGCAGCTCCTCTTCCCGCAGAGAGAACTCATCTCCCGGGAGCAGATGCCTGCTGCACACCGAGCATCTGAAACACTCCATGTGATAGACGTTATCCCGGGCCCTCATCACCAGGTCACTGCTGCAGAAACCGACGTTACATTTGGCGCATTTGATCCCGAATAACCTGCAGTTTCCAGAAGAAACATTTGCTTATTTTAGTGCTCGTTTCCAAAATCGTTCAGCCCACCTCAGCTTAATTTTAAGATGAACCGTAAACACAACGACAGGCCTAACTCTTTTCTCAAAGCATCTATACAATGCATTAGCCTATAAAAAAATAATAAACGACATATTTATAATAGCCTACATGCATTTATTCTTTCATGAATATTTGTAAGCACATTTACGCATTTATTTATGTGCGCAAACGAGTTTAAAGAGGCTATGCATTATAACTCTGAGTGCTTGACAAATTGTTTTAATACATTATAGTCTTTACAAAATTATACGTTAGTGTGTTAGGCTATAGGAGGATGCCTATATTTATTAGAGCATGCAGTTGATGTGTATTAGACACAATGAACACGTTATAATGCATCACCAAGAGGCTTTACAGAAACTGTTGCCAACGGGATTACATTTCTTTACAAAGCAAACTTGAAAACAAAGCTGAACAAACACCGGTACTAGAAAAGAAGCATGACAAGCCTAAATCAAACACGACTGTAATATATTAACCAAACAGGCTTCCCCATGAAATATTTACATGCAATTGGAATTTTGCGTAAAAACAAAACACAAAACTATTTCCGCTAGATATCTTAGCTATTTTTTGTTTGCTTTGTTTTACAATTGTATTATATATTGTAGTATAGTATACCTAATAGCTAGATGATATAATTGTATTCTATATTTTTACCTTCCCAAAAAGGCTTTTTATTCGTTTATTGCACAGTTTCCCATATCTCTAGATCTGTTTGTGTCAAGAATCTTTGAAAAACGGGCCTCGACGGAATTCCAAAGCCGTGAAATCACAAATATTGAGAGGCTCGTACCGTACGTAATCTCTCTTGCAATAGGTCTTTCCGTCCCGGACGAAGCAAGTGCACGTCTCGTCCAGATACTGACTGCACTCTGCGCACTTCAGACAGGCTGCGTGCCACTCCAGGTCCGGGGACACTCGCAGGATGTACTGATCGTGGATCTGACTTCCACAGCCTACACACATGGCGATCCCAGACTTCTCTGGATATGAAAAGCAGGGATTAGTGTCCACCGACTGCACCCCAATCCCACAAAACACCGGCGTCGTGCAAATATATCATTATAGGCTACATAAGAGCTCATTTTTCACACATGCATCCTTGTTTTGAATGTCGCTAGACCACAAAATGTCGATTCCTTCAGTTTGATTTCATTATAATCGTTCGTGTTTTTGGCTGCACCAAAAACAGTTTGCAAACATGTCGTGCTTTTCTTTCTTTTTTATTTTTTTATTTAGGAGGAACATATTACATGTTATTAATGCATTACTAGCTTTTGAAAATATTAAATGGCATTATTGTTTGCAAAACGGTGCAAAGTAGCCAAAAACATAATTTTGCATTTAACGATATTCAAACTTGTGCAATAAGGAAAAACTCGCAAAATAAACATCCAGCACTTACTTTTTGAATGATCCCCCATATCACCCAAGAAAGAAGGATGGGGTAGAATATCCACCATACAGGAGGGTTAAGGCAGAGCCTACAGATGAGGAAATGGAATGGGAAACTGCCTCGTCCCGAGCTGACTAATAACTTCTGGCCGAAGAGCCTGTGGGAAGAGCAACACACAGACAGACACTGGCTCTGACGTCACCGGGCCCTGACGTCACATGCAAACCCGGACCCACGCTCGATCCCGCGAGGAGCAGCAGCGCGGAGCGGAGCTCAGACCACTGGACATGCTTTGAATGTTGGATACCGAGGAACTGAAGATTAAACTCACACTTCTGCTTGTCCAAACATAACTGTGAGAAAGTACGGAGGGCTACAGTGAGCAGGCAAACACGAAAAGTAGCTGAAATGCATTTAACTGGGAATGTTTTTGACTGATTGAGCCGCGTTCCAAGCTGTTTTAAATTACTCCACAAACATACACCTTTGTTTACGTTTGTGTGTTGCTTGGCAACCACTCTGTTGCAACCACAACCGATTCTGAGGAACTGCAATGTTTGGCGGAAGAATAATGTTTATTATTATTATTATTATTATTATTATTAATATCATTACACTTTATTTGCACTGTTTTATTTTGTGATACCTTACTACGTAAATGGAATAACCGCTGCATAAACGCAATAAGCCCCAAGAAGCCGTGGTTTACAGTGAATTTATAACAGCTAAGGGTCGTTGTTACACCACGCGAAGCTTCTTTTGGGCTTATTCTTTTATTTTACATGTAGGCTAAGTGAAATGTTGTCGGGTTTAAACTGCATTTGATTAAAGTAACCTGGCCTATAACATAATAACTAATACACATACGTAGACTACACACACACACCTTTCATCAAAGTTCTCCTAAAACCATACAGTCTGTGCCAAAAAAAACCTATAAAACCAAATTGCGTTCTTGTCTTACGACAAATGTGATGATCTTTTTTGATCAACTTCAAGTGTTGACTATTATATATATATATATATATATATATATATATATATATATATATATATATATATATATATATATATATATATATAGGCATATTCTGTAAAATTAGCGCTTTCTCAAAACAAATTGGAACACATCGGCTATGTTTCGTCTTCAGTGCTTTTCTCTGTAGGTGAATCCATATGAGTTTAAGTCTGTGTTCTAGCGAGCCCCCTTCTGGACATCAAAATAACATCACATAACGTTTGATATGTCAGATATGTACTGTAATACAGTTTAGTTACATTTCTGCCATTCCAAGCCTTTGGAGTAAAAAAAATAAGATAGAGAATTCAGGTAGAAAATAACTGACTAAATATGTGATAAACAACATTGCTAAATTACAGCAGTGCATATAAAAAAAAATCATGGCTTGAGTAGATATAAGGAATCTTAAAAATGTAATTCGACTGCGAATAAAACGTGTTTCAAATCCGTTGCTTCTTTATGCGTAATTATCAAAACTATCATAATTTACCTACATTAAATATATTATTCGTCTTCTGCTTGTATTGAAAATGTAAGAAGAAGTGAACCAGAGCACATATTTGCTTATAACCGTTAATAACGATACGCACCTTGAATTAAACTGCATTTATTGCGAATAATTCGTGTTTCTCTCTTAAATGTAAATCTTTTACTCTGTACCTTTGTCATATTTGTAGGCTAGCACCTCTTCTCCATTATCTTTAATGTGGATTAAAGTAGGCTACACACGCAGGCTTTTTAAAAAACCGATCATAATGAATAATTTCGTTTATTGCACCCTAAAAATGAATCGGACAATCATGTTGAAAGTCGTGTTGTATCGTATCGAGCCTCACCTTTGACTCTTAACCCAGCACACAAATACATTTAATTCAGACTACACTAAGAAACCATGTTTGTCTCAATGAGGGGGTCGAAAAGAGACGTCTGTGAGATTGCATACAGAACACAATATTCGCTTTTCATTTGCATTAATCGTAGTTGAAACATTTAGTCGTGTCGGCTTTTTATAATGTGTTAAAAGGCCTAAAAATGTTCACAAATAGCAAGCTATCTTTTTTCTGAAAAAGCGTGTAGCCTATAACATATTTATGATTTTAGCCTGTATTTTTATTTTATGGTTTTATCGAACAGCCTATCTTCAACGTCAAATGCTTATTTGAATAACTACATGCAAAAATCCATAAATAAACAATAATCATCAATAATCAATAATCTAACTTTTTTTATTTTTTTTTGCAATTACTTTATTTTGCACGTGAATGCAAAGCAACATCTTAACAGTCTATCAAATCAATAAATTCCTACATAGAATTAAAGTAGTAAAAAAAAAAAAAACATACCCCTAAAAGTAGCTACTGAAAAAGTTCATATTCATACCCTGATGCATTAGGCTATTGCTTAATAGAGGAAATAAGCTGTTGGGGCAGCTGTTTCCAAGGATAAGCCACTGCCTATAATATACAATTATAAATAAAGTCATAAAAATGTAACCATGTTACATGTTAAACGTAACACCCCGTTAGGTTTACAGTCTCCGTGTAAAAGCAGCTCTGTTTGAGCTAGAAGCTCCACAGATTGTCAAAGCTATTAAACCACACCCACTAATTAAATATACACCGGCTCCGCCCACTATGCTATTAGACAGCTATATAATTTATTTAGATTTCTGCGTATATTTAATTGCTTATTCTTTTTATTAAACATATATTTTTGACGATACGCACATTTCCCGAGGAACATTACTACAGAGAAAACCACATTTGAGCTGTTACAAGAGGGGAGGCGTGCATTTTATGATCTCGCGAGAACTCAACTCAACCTCTGTCCTCTGTTACTAAAGCAGTGACAGTGTGCTGCTGCAATCATGCTCAAAGCATTAAACAAGACACATCTCAGGCAGCTGGTAAGACAAATCCGTCGAAACGATGCATTAACCACTGCAGACTTTAATTTAAAGCTGTTACTCGTTCTCTCTACGCTTTCTAGACAGAAATACACTTGAATGAATAGCTTAGCATGCTGGCTAACTCGCTCATTCAGTTCTCCAGAAGTTGTGCAAAATGTTACTAAACTGCTGTTCTTTCCAAGTAACCTTATTTTATTGTGTTGTTTTTGACATGTGATCATTAAAACGTTTGGTTACCTTGCTAACCTATTTTTAATGGGTGTGTAGTATTCTAGCTAGGCGTCTAAATGTTAAGTATCATATTCTCATAGCTTTTTATAGTTCTAAACACAAATATTGACCTTTTGAACAATATTTCAGTATTTCATGAACACGACACGATTCATAACATTTTAAGGCACTGGTATATGATTA
Organism: Carassius gibelio; assembly: GCF_023724105.1. Classification (NCBI taxonomy): domain Eukaryota; kingdom Metazoa; phylum Chordata; class Actinopteri; order Cypriniformes; family Cyprinidae; genus Carassius; species Carassius gibelio. The sequence continues at coordinate 16,213,380 of NC_068420.1, read as the reverse complement.
GTTAATAAACCACCGGCTAACCATTGTCCAAGGTTATGCAATATGTAAACAGTGCACTATGAAACCTCTTCACTGTCCTTAAGTTACTGTTTGACCTACAATGCATTTAAAATGTGACCTACATTGCATTTGATATGTTAATATATTAGGTCAGACCCTAAGTAGTATCTGATCTCAGTTATGTCTCAGATTTCTAATGACCTCTGTGGGCTATAGAACAATGTCTGGCTGCACTGCATAGTAACCTCATATCAGTTATTTGGGTGAAAGGGCCTGCCAGATATTTATATCTTACTGTATCTGATTCGGTTGTTAACCAAACCTGTTTTTTCTTCTTAGTCTGCTCTGATTCAGAGGTTTCAGAGTACTCTGGTTGTTGCCGAGCACAATAATGAGACGCTGACCCCCATCACGCTGAACACCATCACTGCTGCTACGAAACTCGGCAGTGACGTGTCCTGTTTGGTTGCGGGAACAAACTGTGCAAAGGTATTATCTGTTCACGCACATTGATGTCTGTGAAGAAGTGTAAAAGAGTAATTTGATGGGTATGATTATGGGTTTCTGGACAGGTCGCAGAGCAGTTGTCCAAAGTTCAAGGGGTGAAGAAAGTTCTGGTCGCCCAGCATGAAGCCTACAAAGGTTTACTGCCAGGTAGACCCAACTTCATTTGGTTTTGTTCATGATTCTGGAAAGTATTTAACTGTTGCACTGTTGATTTTACACAAGTAACTTTGCATACAGCGCCTGGCAGATGAGGGAAGGAGGTATTGAGTGATTTAAATGAAAGACTTTCTTTCACAGAGGAGCTGACGCCGCTCATCTTGGCAACCCAGAAACAGTTCAGTTTCACACACATCTGTGCGGGAGCATCTGCTTTTGGAAAGGTAACTCAAGACAGAGGTCGAAGAAGATGGGCTCAAAGAGTGACGTTGTTGTCTTTACTATTATTGAGCAAGATTTTACCAGAAAAGATTTTAGATTTTTTTTTGTGTGTGTGTGTGTGTTTAAAAAAAATCTTCTATAATTTTAGTGGCTGTACTTTTATGTAACTCTTGTATTATCCAAACTACTTTATCATTCAGCCGTCCTGTGTCTTTTGAATGTCGTCACCTTTATTGACAAACTTTTATCAGATTGAGCAAACTCAATTATTCTTTTTGGCTTAATTTGCCTTTTAATTTAATGTATAACATTTATCAAGTATTATTACTTGTATTTAGATTTTTTTTTTAATATGAAAAACTTTTATTACTTAAATTGCCATTTTTACCTGTTTTTTTTTTATTTATTTAATTTTTAATGATGACAAGCTTTCGTCAGATTTAGCATAATTAATCAGTTTTTTTTCTTTGATAAATTTGACAAATGTTTGTTTTGATTTAAGAACTTTGAACAGTTGCAAAAATGTCCCTTTTTGTGTCAGTTTTATCAGATTGAAAAAAACATTTTTTTGTTTGTTTGGACAAATTGAAAAAATTTAAAAACTTTTTTTTTTCTTTTACATATTTTTGCTCCTTTTTTTTGTCATTGAAGAAAATTGAAGAAACTTCACTTTTTGCCTTGATCTGTTTTTGATGCACTTATTTGTCTAGTTTTTATTTTTGGGTGGTGATTTTTTTTTTTTAAACCAGATAATTAAATGAATCAAAAAAGTAAATTTGTTTTGCTTGCTAACATTAAGATCAAAATACAAAACAGTTTTTTATTTTTAGCTTTGCTCTTTTTCTTTTTTTAGTTGCTGAGGATCTTTTTTTTTTTTTAAATTTGGTTGTTCCAAATTTACATACACTTTCCTTGATCTTTTTTTTTCTTTTTTCCACGTGTTTGCGTCAATGATTAGTGTAGCTCAGCTTTGCTTAATGCTGGATTTTGCAGTTGCTCTCGTTCAAAACTTATTTGATTATTTCCCCAAAGTGAAAAGCACAAATGGGAAATGAATTAGAAACTCTCATACTTCCGAGCCCCTATCAGGCTTCAGACTTTTGCAACAGTGGGAGAAGTCTGTCCTCAGTTAGTGCGGCTCTATTATATGCACGGTTATTTGTCATTCCACAGCCAAACTGTCAGGCAGCAGATCTAATGGTATTTAAATTGAATTGTAATACATTAAACAGTATCTTATGTAGCCTAACCCCAGACCAAAGAGATGTATTAGTCTCAATTTCCTCACTGGCTAAACCTATTTCATTTGATGGATTCTTAAGTGGTGGATTTGGTTTCATTATGTCACTATATAAAACACTTGAATTACCACTATGCAATATTTTTCACCTCCAGACATAACTTAGAGCTCTTTTTCAGACTCGACGATATTTATTCTGTCTGCGATGCAGGATGGCCTAAGTTTTCAGACATGCGGTGAAACTGGCTTTTGATCAATGCCTGCCCAAATAATGCTATTTCCAAACAAATCAAATCTGACCACATCTGTAGATAAGACTTGACATGTTTCAATGGCTCGAACTCATCCAAGAGCTTCAGATACATCCGTTTGTCTTTAATAAGGGTGTGTATGTGTCTTCATTTGTAGAATCTCCTTCCAAGAGTGGCTGCCAAGTTGGATGTGGCTCCGATCTCAGATATCATTGAGATCAAGTCTCCAGACACCTTTGTGAGGAGCATTTACGCCGGTAAACATGCGCAAGTAGCACTTCTCAATGCAACGCTCGCTCTAAACCTGTTTGCTTTCAAATGACCTTCATAATTTGTTCCATATCCTTCTCGCTGTTCAGCACACAGTTTGTGATTTAGGAGTCTGGCCATTGTGCACAGAGAGCCGCAATAACTCAAGCTGACTCGAAACAAATCGTAGATTTTCATTTTTAAATCTAAGGGGGGACCCTGGAGCCTTTTTGTCCCACTTTGCATGTATTATTTTTCTGTTCACCGTTTCTCATCCTTAAAATCTACTGCCATAAATGCTTCCTAATTACTCCATCCACTTTATCTTTGGCAAGCACAAAGCACTTGCAAAAAAAAATCCGATATATCCGATATAAACGTTTTTCATGCAAAGTGTCAAATGAAAAGTGGTGGTTTGCCACTTGTGGTGATCGTTTATGTCCAAGGTTTTCAACCAGGGGGATCCACGAAGGTCCCGTGCATATGATTTATAACACCGATTCTTAAATTATCTTAAAAGTATTTGAATGGACATTTTATGATGATATGTTATTCATTGTGCAATGTAGTAATGTGTATTAATGACCTTAACACAAGCTATTATAAAGTGAGAATCGAAGCTGCTTTTAACAAAAAAAAAAAAAAATAGTCTACCAGTAAATATTCAAAGTTGATCTTAAATATCCTTGTTTTATATTGTCTTATACTATATATTTTGCTATTATTAACGATATTTCTTGTCATTTCCGACAACTCTTTATTTTACCGTTTTTTTTTTTTTCGTTCACAGGAAATGCCCTCAGCACAGTCAAGTGCAATGAAAGCGTCAAGGTCTTCACCGTTAGAGGCACTTCCTTTGAACCTGCGGCCGTGGAGGGGGGCAGCGCGTCTTCAGAGGAAGGTACCGAGTCGTTTGAAGAAGTTAAACACACTGTTGTTTGTTCATGTTTTGCTTTAAGGTCACGCTGACTTTGATACCACACACACAGGTTTATAGTATTTAGCGCTGTATATAATCTTCCACTCCGCTGCCAGGTTTTGATGGGCTGGTTTGTTTAAACGTTGGCTTTAAAGGGATCGTAAAGGGCATTTCTGAGCAACTCGGCCTGTTTATTTGGACGTCTCCTCACGAGATGTTGTTGCCTTTGCAGTCTCTCCGTCTGCCCCTGTTGGAGTCTCTGAGTGGCTGGAACAGACGCTAACCAAGAGTGACCGTCCAGAACTCACCGGTGCTAAAGTCGTGGTGTCTGGAGGTAAGAACCTCGCACTAGAACCACAATCATCCGCAACAGGAAACGTATCCTAATATTAATTTATGTATGTTATAGAATGCATGGTTAACTCCCAAAAGCTGAAGTACACTGTTTCAGCTATATTGAAAGACATGCTACAGTATAATAACATAACATGATAACCTGTTCACCTACCTATATCAAGGGTCACAGATTTAACTTGTAAGTACCATAAAGTGTTTAAAGAGTAGCTAGCTAGCCAGTAAAATCAAGATATGAAAAATCTAAGCTCTGTTAGACACAAGTTAGCACTGTTTCATTGACAGTTTCTGAGGTATAAACTAGCTCAAGACAGTTTTCTGTTATCACACAGTACAGTACTGGTCAAATGTTTGGAAACATTATTTTTTAAATGTTGCATATCTTTTGCTCCTCAAGCCTTCATTTGATAAAAAAACAGAACAAAACAGTAATATTGTGCAGTATTACTGGTGTTACAATTTAAAAAAAAAACACATTGTTTTCCGTTTTAAAATACTTTTAAAATATATTGTTTTTCTGTGACGCAAAGCTGAATTTTGAACATCATTACTCCAGTCTTCAGTGTCACATGATTCTGCAGAAATCATATATTCTTGTTTATAATACAATTTAGGGAAATGGTTGTGCTGTTTAATATATACCGTAATATATATATTTTTTTTTATTACCTGTGATTCTTTTTTTCATGTTTCTTTGAATAAAGAGAAAAAAGAACAGCGTTTATTTAAAATAGAAATCCTTTTTTTAAACTACACTACTGTTCAGAATTTGGGGTCAGTATCTTTTCTTTTGAAATTAATACTTCTATTAAACAAGGATGTATTAAATTAATAAAAAAAAGTAATAGTAAAGACTTATATTGTTAGAAAAGATCTCTATTTTGAATAAACACGGTTCACAAGTTTTCACTGATCAATAAATCCTGAAGAAAGCATCATAGATACCCCCCAAAAATCCAAAAATGTCATAAAAAAAAAAAAAATTGTATTAGTTTGCATGCATGTGAGCCTATAATCAAACAATTTTTTAAAATATTTATTTGTATTTGATAGTTTTACAAATTTCTCCAAATTTCCAATTAATTCCCGTAAATTCTCATAAATTCCTGGGCCCGTATTCATAAAGAATCTTAATGCAAAAAGTAGCTCCTAGTCACAAAATTTTAAGAAAATTCTTAGAAATGTGGGCGTTTACTCTTAAAATTAAAGAAAAAATCCTAGTAAAGAAAAAAGTAATTCAGAAAGCATCTTAACCCTTAAAAGAGGTCTCAAGGTAAAACTTGTTAGGAGCACAGACGAGAACTTTTAAGAGGCTTAAGAGTTTCTTTAGCAGAGGAGAAGAGGCAGAAGAAATGTGTTGCAGACAATGGATGACAGTGAGTTAATAAGACGGTATAGATTATATAATAATTTATAATTTAATATATGAATTACAGTAATCACTACATTTACGATATTTGGCAACTGGGAACATGCAACAATGCAATAGTGATGATTTGGGTCTGTCACAACCTTCTGTAAGCAGAGTGATCACACAAACAATTACAGCACTTTCAGAACATCTTATTGTTTCGCAGTTCATTTAGTTCCCCTGGACATTCCCACCTTGCAGGCTCAAAAAACTGCATTTATGAATATAGCAGGCTTATAGGTGACCACAAGCAGGGGGAATGAACCGTAAATAATTTGTGCTATACGCTCCCATGTCTGCTTCTTGTCCCTTGCGGTCACACCCGGCCCGAATTATCCTTTAAGAATGGCCTTGTTCATCCACTAACTGGGCTAACAGTAAACACTGTTCCTCTGTCCAGTTTGGCTTTCTCGTCCTTCTTGGTTTTGATTCCATGTTTGATACATTAAAACCAACATTCAAACTGCACTTAAATAAGACAGCAATCACTGTAATTAGAAAGAGTGGAACAATTTTTATCATTCTAAGCCAATCAAATACCTTATAGGAAATTAAAAGCATGGTAAATTAAAAAAAAAAAAGGATTTAGATACACATATAATGTGTGTTTCTTTGTGTGTGTGTGTGTGAGAGAGAGAGAGAGAACGGTCAAATAGGACAAATTATTCATGGAAATTCAAAGTGAGAATTAGAATAGACCCTATACTTAAAATCACTCTTTTTTTTTTTTTTTTTTTTTTCCTTCTTGGACAACCAACCAATTCTTCAAAAGATTGTGTCATACATAGCAACAGGGTCAACCCCGCCTCCTCACTAAGATGAACGTTTTTGTCTTTTCCTTACTCAGAGTTGCTCTCAGATCGGTCCCGAATCGCTCTTAAGCTAAGACTCCTACGTAAAAGTTTTTAAGATAAATTAAGAGTTTTCTGAGAGGATTCTTAGAATCTTTATGAATACGGGCCCTGGTAATTTTCAAATGTGGAATATTTTCAAAATTCCCATGGAATTTTACCGGAGATTTTCTGCCCCTTTGCAACCTTAGCTATATCACTTCACTACACCATTTTTCAAGCAGAAGAGTCACTTCTATCTACTTTTCAATAAGGAACCTCCATGTTTTACTGGCAGGAGCTGCTTTTTATTCTTACTATACAATTTTAGTATTAGATTGAGTTTATTCAGAAATAATTGAACATAAATATAGGAGCCTGAGAAAAATGCCAATTTTTAGAAGAAAATTTCAGATTGCACTTGGAGCCTTTTGCATCTGAACTTAAATAATAAAAAATATAGATATCATGTAATTTGATATTTGTATGTACTTTATTGTATTTTAATATTTTATTATAAACAAAGCTTTATTGATTTATAAAAGCATCGAAGCACAAATTAATTTTATTGCTTAATCAAAGAAAAATAACATCAATAAATTACAATGAACTGAAACTTCTTTCCACAGGGACTACATCATCTTTGTGTTTGTGTGAACTGTAGGTCATGGTGTTGGGTATTCCCTAGAAATTTCCAGCCTTTTTTATTTTTTTGCTTGGAAAATCAATAGTAAACCGAGACCGTATCGATCCTTCTGGAGTCATAAGCTTGTCAGTAATTTCATATTTTATGCCCATCTGCCGTCTTTCTGTCATAACAGGGAGGGGCTTGAAGAGCGGCGAGAACTTCAAACTGCTCTACGACCTCGCTGACAAACTGAACGCAGCCGGTATGATCTTTTGTTTTCTTGATTTTACTCTAGGTTCAATCCTCAGTGTTAGTTTTTAATCCAGCTATATGAATTTATAATGAAACCACTGAAATCCTCTTGCAGTCGGTGCCTCCAGAGCCGCAGTTGATGCTGGTTATGTTCCCAACGACATGCAGGTTGGACAGACTGGGAAGATTGTGGCTCCTGTAAGTACCGCTGTGTGTCCTGCAGTCCATCACATGCACAAATTGCCTTTTACAGAGATAAAAAAAAAAAATCTCTCAAAGTTATAAAACCACCAGGTTTTTATGCTTGATAAAGCATCTTGACTCTGAAAACAACAACAACATCTAATTGTTGTTTCTGTTTGAGTCTAGAAAGATGGATCCGTGTTGCCCTTTAAAAAGGTTAATTTTCCATTATCCGCTGTGAGTGGGACCTCCCTGCTATCATTATCCACACATTAGCGGAGCTCTGAGGCGTTCTGATGTAGTTAATGGCACATTCTGGCTTCTGAATGATTTACCAGAGCCATTAGTGGAGCTCTGCGCCCCGAGCTCAGACCAGGCAAATCAGCCCCAAACCCAATTCTCTAAATGTTTTGACAAGCTTGTCAGGCGCAACACGACCATTGTGCATTAGTGTTCACCCCGAACAAGTCCCGGATGAGTTCTGCTGGTGAAGAGTCCAGTCAAATGAACTCGAGTCAAGATGGATGAGTGTTGTTTTGGGTCGATTGAATGTGCCTTTTGTGGTTAATCGTAATCTTTTAGCCCTCAGGGTGATGTTTTGATGACCGGATGTACATGGTTTGGAGTTTTTCTTTTTTCTTTTGCAAAATATTTGTGTAAAATGCACATTTAAAGATGTGCACCATGATGTTGCGAATACAACTATTTAAGAATGACGTGGAGTAGCTTTGGCTAGTAGAATTATATAAATTAGATTCCGTTGATAATGTTTTTAAAAATCTAAAAGAAGTTTATTAATTATTACAGAACAACATTTGGTCCCGAACTAGCTAGACCCTACCAGGGTTATTATAGTAAAAAAAAAAAAAATATATATATATATTTGTTACCTTAGCAGAAAAAGTGTTTTAGAGATAGAGAGGTTACATTTTGATAAAAAATAAAATTTAATTCATGAGGTAAATGGGGAAGCTTATTGGATATTGGCTTTTAGATGCTTTGCAACAGTTATCTGAAACTACAAGAGATCTTCAGCAAACGTCTTCAGCCCATCTGAGACACCAGCCCTGCCTTCTTCCTCTCCCTCTGGCTTTTAGTGCTCCTGCCGGCCGCGTGTTCGGTCCCCGGGAGAGAGCCGCAGCCACATTAAACTGCACTGAAATATTCATGGGACAGTGCATTAAGCTGAGAGCCACTGATGTACCACTCCCTCGGGACCAGGGTGGAGGCGAGGGGGAGCTCCCGGCCACATCCCCCAAGTGCTCCTCTTTTGAGTAATTGTGAGGATGTTGTGGCCTGTGCTCCGGGACGAGAGGTCCGCAGAGTGCTTCCGAGCCCACGACGAGATCCTGCCCGGTTGAGCTCAGATTTACAGCTTTAAACATCTGTGATGCTGCTAAACTGGCGCTTGTTGAGGGTTTTCAGTCTCGTTTCTGAGAAACACACAAGCAGGAGTCTAGCTCATGATTTAATTTTAAGCACCAGGCTTGTTGCAGTTTATTTGAAGTGCTGCTAATTGAAACATGGCACACCATATTGTTGCCAGGGGCGCCAGCCAATCAGGCTTGTGCACAACATGATTCTGAAAGCATATTAAATGAGCTTCCTGTCACAGTAAATTCACAACTGTCTCCTTTTACACGTGAAGAGAGAATAATTAATTTTAATGTGTTTGTTAGGTAAATGAGGGAAATAATTTGATTTGCTTAATGGTTGATTAATGTTGAAATGTTTAGAAAGTAATATAATTTGAATTGAATATAATACACGACTATTAGCCAGAATGTAAATATAGATAGATCCCTCCAGTTATTGTATTTAAAATTTCTTAAACACAAAAACAACTGTAATTTATATTTCAAGAGCCTTTTTGATCTTCTCGCTGATCCTTGGGTTTGTTTACACTGTACCTTTTAAGATTTATGTAAATGACCTCTGTTATGATTTGTTACTTAGTAGTAGTTTTTACACACTGAGTACTGAATAGGCAGGGAAATGCAAATATGGGCAGTCATAAATGTGACCATTTCAAAAGTGCGATAAATTGCTGATTTGTCTGAGATTTCTCTTTTTTTTAAATAATTCATAGTTTTTTGATGACTACACAGGAGCTGTACATTGCGGTTGGCATTTCTGGAGCGATCCAACATCTTGCTGGAATGAAGGATAGCAAGGTACAGTTCGTGATGCCTGTCACAATACACACCCACACACAGCAGTACACAAAGATGATATCATTTTTTGTGATAACATTTGCAATCAGAGGACCCCCCCCCTCCATGACCAGCATTGTCTCCAGAATACATTAAGTTAACTCACTCTTAAGTGTGACGCTGTATTCGAGTGTTTTAAAAGCGATCTGGAGGAGCCTTTTACCTGCATCCATAATTCATCTGCATTTTCCAATCCACATCTCTGGAACAGAGTTTCTGGAAGCACTGCTTTATCTGTCAGAGGCCGTCACAACCATCTTCCTCCATATGTTGTATTTCGGAGCATCATCCTCATGTTGATGAGATGTTTACAGGAATAATGTGTTAGCATCTTTTGTTACTACTGGGAATTGACTTTTGGGAATTATGGAGACCAGTCCATCAGCGCTCAACTCATAGAGGCTTTCTATTCAACACAGCCCACCATGCTAAATAATTTATTCAATTGTTTTACAGACCATCGTGGCCATCAACAAGGACCCAGAAGCCCCCATTTTTCAGGTGGCTGACTATGGCCTAGTGGCAGATCTGTTTAAGGTAAGATTCCTAGTTGTAGTTATGACCTAGCAATAAATAACTAAAAATATATATATATATATATATAATACATAATTTCACCATAATGATTGTTTTCTATTATTAGTTATTGTAACATCTGATGTTTTCAAATTCAGTTTAGTTACATGAAACGTCATGTTAACAGTATATTTAATTTAGTTTAAGAATTTATTTATATGCATTGATTAAATGCAAGTATTAAATGTAAAAGGATAACTGATGTGACACCATCCCTATCCGAACTTCTTTTTTTATCAATAAAAGTGTCAAAAAATAAAAATGGGCCAAATTCCTCAGAACAGGGATACACCTTTTGCTATTTGAAGCTCCAATTAAGGCTAAAGTTTATGTAACTGGAAAGATCACAAAAAGACACCGATCACATTTGCACACAAGATCCTCGCCAGGTCACCAGACTTTTTAATCCAGTGGCTCAGACGATCAGCAGTACCGTTCAAGTTTATTATGAATAGCATTGTAAATTTCAAATAACCCGGTATTAATTTCTTCAGCCAAACCCCATCTACAACCAAAAGCTTGTGACTCAAAAAAGCTGTCCCATATTTCCCTTTTACATTTTGCAGGGAGCATTATTCCACCTAATGGAGAGTGTGCAACTTCTGCATTATTGAGTTGCTGAATTAATCAGTGGCGACTCGTGGCTCCAACCAGAAGCCTTGTACACAACTTCTCCTGCTTTTGGAGCAGAAAAGTAATTGATAGTCGGCACAAGTGTGCAGGTGTAGTTTTTCACCTTTATTTTCTGTCTCTTCTCACCAGAGCTTTACACGCATGGCTGAGCGCCGTAGTTCAAGCTGGCACACGCTCACGGTGCCAGAGGGCTGCCACACACACACACACACACACACACCACGTCCATCTGTTGTTGGTGTTTACCTCGTGTAACGCTAGCATCGTTTATTTCCCTGTGTTTGCCCTGTCGTTCATCTTTTATTCAGGCGGTGCGGTGCTAGACACAGGTGTGCAGGTAAACTGTGTAAAAGTGATTGCTGATGATGGCCAGTGCTGGCGATCGGCTTACACATGATCACTCCTCAGATAACTGATTAAAATGTATGGGCTTTCTCCTCCTTCCTTAGATTGAAAAGTGAGCCGGGGACATATTGGGGCGATGATGTTGTTTTTCAGGGCGCTCTGGAATACAGGAGCACCTAGGTTTTGGATGGGAAACTCGACATATTGTTCTCAAATGATAACCATTGTGCCTAGGGGGCTTAAACAGTGGAGAAAAGTTTGATGGATATAAATGGGTTCTGCTTTAAGGGATCTTGTTTACACTTGATTTTGGTCAATCGGATCACAAGTAGATGATGGTAATCCAGTCGAATGCATTTTAGGGCCTGTTTACACCTGGTCACTTCATGCATTTCCTTTAATCATAAATGCTATTGATCATGAAAAGACCAGGTTTAAATGCCCTTCGAAATGCTTTCAAAATCTGATCACTCAAACTACTGGAGGTGGTCTGGGACTCATTCCAGGTGAAACTGGAGAAGTGTAAATGGTCAAAAGTGGACTCGCTCAAAAAGTTTCAGGTCCTGTTTACACCTGTATGTAGCTTTGTCCATTTGGCACTGGATCAGAAACGCATCTTAATACCAGGTGTAAAAAAATGCCAGGGTTTTGAAAGATTTGGGCCAGTTTATGTATCAATGTATCTATTTCTAGGTTGTACCCGAGTTGACCGAAGCCTTGAAAAAGTGATACTCCTGAGGAAGCTGGTACTCACCTGGAGAACTCCACTAGGAACCTGCCTTAAGAAGCTCCGAGCCAACGCTCCACTGATGCTCACTTCCTGAATGTGATTGTTCTCCAGAACACCTATATGTACTTACAATAGATCATGTAAACATTAAACCACTTCTTTTAATAAAAGCATTAAGTGACACGTGGTGTTATGTTTTTCAAAGATGGGTTTTTAACAATGATTGTTATAGTCTTTGGCTAATTCAGGATTGTCTAAGTTCCTCCCGGATACCCACTGTCCTGCTTCAGTTCAGCTCCAAACCTAATTAAACACCTGGGCCAGCTAATAAGGATCTTCAGGGATCACTAGAAACATCCTGGCTTGTGTGTCAGCGCTAAATTATGCAGGCCTTGGCCCTCCAGAAGCAGGATTGGACACCCCCTGCTGTATACTGAGCTCGTGGAGTAGAGCTCATTTATCCAGCAGTCGTAGATGGCTGTCTTATGGTGGTCTTTACATATTGTCTTCAATTTGTGGAAGTAACTTGCTGTTTGTTTTATTTTAATAAGGTAGCTGTCTGGCCCTGGATGTTCACTGAAATGATCCAATAAACATTCTTCTGCTTGTACTTGTGCTTTGGTTTTGTTACTCATTCTCACATGACCATTATACTGCATATTTTGGCATTCTGCAAACTAGAAGACAGAACAAGTAATATTGCTTTAGCATACACATCCTTACTACTACTACTACTACGACAATCCTGACGCACACATACAAAAATGACACTAGAAGTTTGAATTTGCCAACTTTTAATTTCTTGACAATCTCTCCCATTACCAATTTATAAAATCCCTTGTTGATAACACGGGATTCATTTGCCTCAGTCAGTAAGCAGATAGATCTTTTCAAAGGCTCATGCTATTGGGATGGGGGTTAAGGTTTAGGGTAATGACAACATTCTAACCATAATTTCTAATAAAAATCTTCCAATACTGTATATGTTTGCTCTCCGTGTTTTAAAAATACTTAAGTTTAGCACTTTTATTCTCGCATAGAATTCGAATACAAACATCAGCATCAGTAATGTAAGAAAGGCAAAGGTAAGAAATTTGGCTGAATCACACAGCTTTGAACACGGATCAAATGTTAACCCTGCAGCTTTGGGGGAAACGGACTGGACATTGTGTGTCAGTTACATTTCATACAAATAAACAAATCGACAAATAAAAACTCCCTCCCACGCCACCCTGAATGAGAACACGTGATAAGTCTTCCAGCCACACTCAAGATATTGGTCTACCGTCTAAAAGAGTGTGTTTTTGCTGGTTTCATACACCACTCGCCCAACAGACACACTGAAATTCCTGAAGGATCTTCCAATGATGGCTCCCAAAGTACCGCTCCCTGACTCCTTGGAAGGTTGTGCAATTTTGGCAGGAGTGACAAAGTTCAAGTGCTCTTGCAGAGTTGGAGAGAGAGAGAGAGAGAGAGAAAGAGAAATGTGCATCTGTAAAGAGGAAAATTGCATGAGGCGGGTAGCAGAGAGCATTATTCTCAAGTCACTTCCTGTGCCCCTTTCTGAGAACATGAAACCTGGGAGAGAGTATAATAGTGCTGTTTGACACAGAAAGAGAAAGACAGATTGGCTGTGTCTGAAACAAAAAAGTGCTGCCCGATCATTCAAAGTTTTTGGATGAAGGTACTCCTAAAGGCAGGGTTACTCAAATCTGTGCCTGAAGTGCTACTGCCTTGAAGAGTTTAGCTCAAACCTTGATCAAACTGTGGGCAGTGCACAGACATATGGTTCCATTGTGCTTCAGGTGTCCCTAGTTTGAGTCCCGGCACGCAGGCCTTTCCCGATCCCGCTCCCTATCTCCCACTTAGCTTCCTGTCTTAAATACTGTCCTATCCTAATAAAATGGCAAAAACACCAAAAATAAATCTTAAAAAATAAGAATTGGAGTTAAACTCTGGAGGGCAGTGGCCCTTACTTTGGTCGGATTTGAGGAACTGTGCCCTAAGGTTTTAGACAGGCTTCAAAACCCCTAATCTGTCAATTTCCACCTATTTCCCGGACACTTTTCAAGTAACCACTGAACCAGGTGTTGGGATATCATAGATGGGGAATGATATGTCCAATGTATTGACCAAATGGAGGCGTTTCAATAGTAGGGACGCACCAAGTAGTGAACTAGTAATGCTTCTAGTCGACACGCTGAATGCACACTGGTACACATTTTGGATGTCTTAACCTGACTGATCTGCCTCCGGTGTTGTAGTCTCTATTAAAGGGCTGATGAGTTGGTGTGTTTGATTAGGAGGAGTTCAAAAATGTCTTTAGTTTTACTTTCAAGAGCATGGTTGAGGAAACACTGGAATAAATATCACAATGGCCATTGTTTAATGCATTGTCCAATCCAGCTCGTTTACAGCCACCTTCCTGCAGAGTCTGACAGAAACTTAAGGCTGGAATACAACTTTATGACTTTTGCCTGGAGTCAATCTTAATAAAAGCACCTGCCTCAGTGGTTTAGTGTAAGATTTTTTTTTCTGTAACCGTTTACAAAGTACTAACTAAAATGATACCTACTGTTCAGATTTTAAAAGACGTAGTATGTTCCAGCCTTTATATTTGTACCATTTGTGACAAGGCAATTCCTACTAATCTTGCAAAAAGAAGCAGGGGTAGCTAACCCTGCTTTTGGAGAGTTACCTTCACATAAAATTTAGCTCCAACCCTTATCAAACACACCTGAACCAACCAACCAAGGTGTCCTGGATTACTTGAAAACTACGGGAAGGTGTAGTTTTGGACCTGAACTCTGCAGGAAGGTGGCTCACCATACGCAGTGCTGGCATAGAGCCATTTACACTGCCTCTTAAACTACTTGGCCGGTCACTAGACTCGGATATGCCTTGATGGCTTACTAACTTCGGGATACTGTCAGCGAAGGCAATACATTTCATGTTTCCGACACAGCCAGTGAGTAAGCTATATATAGAGATAGAGAGAGGCCAAGAGAGAGGCTGCTTCAGCTGGTGTTGGTGGTCACCGTCCCAAACGTCATGCTCTATGTGTCCGTTATATGGCTGAGTGGAGTATCTGCCGGCTCCATAAGCCTGTACTTCTCCTCCAGTGATGGCTCAGTCCCCTGCAGGTGAATTAGTGGCTTGGTCTGGAATACACCCAGACGTTCCTGGTTTCTCTTGTTGTATATTTTCACCCTGTGCTCCAGTTCCGGACTGGCCTTGACCGACCCTGCCGGACTGGGCAATTTAAGGTTGACCGGGTCCACCCTGCCTTTCTGTGCCAGGCAAGAGTCCTCGGACAGGGAAGAGAGCAGCTCTTTGACCACCGCGCTGGGGTCGTGGACACCCGGTTGTGTGCCCAGGGTCAAAGGGCTGCAGTACGGAGGAGGGCAGCAGTGTTGGCCGCTGTAGTCGGAGGTGGACGCCTCCCGTACGGTGGAGCTGCAGTCAGTCGTGGAGCCCAGCGTGTGGCTGCTGACGCTGTGCTGCCGGGCTGTGAAGCTGCAGCTGGACCGGGACATGGTCGTGCTGGATGCTTCACTTACAGAGCTGCCCGTGCGCTCCTGACCACTGCCCGGGCCGTCAGCACTGACAAGGGAAGGCGGCAACTGGTTGGGGTTGGTAGGAAGGTGGACATCTATGGCTGCTGTGGTTATGACACGTGCACCAGGGTCGGGCACCCCGATGTCTGTGTGTACAACAGATAGTGTAACATAGTGAATGAGCGCCATCCTAAATATTTAAGCATCAGTGCCAATGGTCATCTGATAAATTAGCCAGACCTTTTGGCCTTTTGAGATCAAATGGTTACGGCACTTGATTAAACAGTGGGATGTGATCTTCAAAACTGCCTTGTCAGTTGATATTAAAGGAATATTTGAGGGAATATAAATAAATAAGTAAAGTAAATATAAATATTATAAGTAAATATTGCACAAATGTTTAATTTCATTATTTGTTCTTTTTTTTATTATTACATATTTGCATACTATATAATATATAATATATATAGGTGATTTTAAACATTTTATGACCCATGATCCACCTTGCTATCTAAATATTGCCATCAGCCGATGATAAACTTGTATCAGTCGGTCAACTCATATTTTGGATGTATGTATCCAATGCATGTAAACAATTGGTTGCAATGTATCTAAATGAAACATTAGGCAGTAGATATTACAAATATTCTAAGCATGGATCAATGTAAATAAATAAATGAGCAAAAAAGAACTTACCGCTACTTGGCTCACTGTAATACTGACTGATGTAGTTATTCATATCATCCTGAACGGCGCTCTCTGAAAAAACGAATCACAACAATCACAACATTATGATTTAACGACACAAAACCAAAAAAACATAGAAACATATTTTTTCCCCCCTTAATTTGAAATGTAAACAGTTTCCCTGTTTTATAATTGGGGAACATTTCTGAATCACTATGTAGTGAAGCGTGCTACAGTGCAAGCAATGCATTAACGTTCTGATTCTGGCCACCCTTCTCTGCTGCTTGGCTTCCTGACCCAAAAAAGCATCTGTGTGACGTGGCTGTGACTGTAGATGTGGTGGAGGTCATCGGCTGGGTAGAAGGTCTTATGATCTGCCTGGCAGAGCGAGGAGTCGACTGTACTCTAAGTGCCATCCGCACATCTCTGGAGACCAGACTCAACTCACTGCACCTTTTTAAATTCATTTTTACTGTTTGAAATATTCATCAAACGGAGGCTCTGAAGGAGATGGGCAGCCGACTAAAACACCAGGAAAACAATCACAGCCGAATATAAATAACACATGAGGATGAAGACATTTTACTTCTCCCTGGGAAAGAGAGAAAAGAGAGCGAAACTACATTTCTCCAAAAATAAATTGTGCTTTCTAAAAATTTGCAGTTATATGAATTGCTTTTGGTAAAATTCTATAATATTTGGTTTTGTTTAGGGTGAAGTTTTGACATGTAACATGCCACACAAAGATGATAACTAGAATACATATGTGAGCTCTAAAGTCTTTCCTAATGTCTTGCACTGAGAAAAAATATTATGTGTGTCTAGTTTTCTTGTAAAAATCCAAACATCCTGAAAACAAGATACATTTAAGTGGGAAGCAAAATGTTTTCATAGAAAATATCTTCAGTCGAGTTTATTTTTCTATCCTCATTGGCGTTTTTTCTTGTTCTGAAATGTCACATTTATTTTTGAAATGAAACAGCGTTCAGCTCTGTTCTTGTGGGCTTTGAATTTTACACTGTCAAAACTTAATCATTTTATGAACTATTTATTTTTGGCGTCTCCGTCCAGTATTTCAGGAATCCGGTTTCTGAAACAAAGCAGACGTTGAGAGCGATGATTCAGCTCGATCATGTCACTCAGTATCTCTGTGTGGTCACGCGGCGCAGGACATTCTCACACGAATCACACCTCGCTCTCGCTCAACTCTTCAAAACTTCAGAAAGCAGCTCTATAAAAAATGAGATCAGCTCTTATATTTTCTGCGTCTTTGTCTTCGGTGTTTAAACGCATCTAACTCCCGTGTTATATGTGTGTTTGAGGCACCAAATATAAAACAAGGCAGCTAAGATACGAGCCCTGGGGTCTCCAGGGGTCGGCCTGGGCTTTGACAGCATTTCTGTCCATGTGTCGTTTAGAGGAAAAAGCCACGGGCTGGCTCCTGGTGCCCACATTTCCCACAATCCTCTGGAGGATCAAGTGTGGCTTGCATGAGGACCATTGTGGGGGTTTTCAGGTTAAAAGAACAGATGTTTGTGCCGTAGTTGAATACTCTTTCAGGAGGAACAAGACCCAATCCACAGAGCAGCCTGTGTGTGTGTGTGTGTGTACATCATGTTCAAAAGTTTGGGGTTGGTAAGATTTAATATATATATATATATATATATATATATATATATATATATATATATATATATATATATATATTTTTTTTTTTTTTTTTTTCTTTTTTTTTTTTTTTTTGAGTAAAGTCTATTTTTCTCATCTAAGATACATTTTTTTGTCTAGAAATACTACATTGTAACTGTATGTAATATATATTTTAAAATGTCATTTGTTTCTTATGTCAAATCTGTATTTTCAGCACCGTCTTCAGTGTCACACGATCCTTCAGAAATCGTTCTGATATAATGATTTTTAAACATTTATTTTTATGATCAATGTTGAAAACAGCTTTGCTTATGATTTTTTTTATGGTTTTTCTTTACGGTCATATTTGGCCAATATAATTTTAAGTATTAATTTTAACCTTCTGAATGGTGGATGGATAGATAGATAGATAGATAGATAGATAGATAGATAGATAGAATATTATATAAAAAATAATAGATAGATAGAATCTTCACATATTACCTTCATCACCACTTCCATATTCAGTATAATTTTAGCATCACATGTAGTGGAGTGTGGATAACCGTGTAACATCATTTCACCTGTGACTCTGGGCTGGTTTTACTCTCATTGAAAGGCAGAGTACCTGGAGGAGGTCTGGGCTCTCTGGTGTTGTCAGATCCAGCGGGTCCCAGGCCGTCTATTTCCTGGAAGCTGCTGCTCTGTTTGCCCCACACATGGTGGATCTGCATGGCGGCATCACGCTCAGCGGCCAGGTCCAAATCCTGCTGCGCCAGGTGAGCCCTCAGCTGCCTGATCTCAAACTGCCCAAGACAAGAACACAGAGACTGAACTACTGACTGCACTGATTCCTCTGCAGCAATGCTGTTCAGGTGGGAGATATATGTATGTATGTATGTATACACACACACACACACACACATATATGTATATATAATATCTGAATAAACAAACAGTTCATTTTTAAATATTTTAAAGATGATATATTATGCCCATATTTACATTATGTAATATAAGTCTCTGGTGTCCCCAGAATGTGTCTGTAAAGTTTCAGATCATTTATTATATCATTTTGAAAATGCCTTTTTTAAGTGGAAGCAGAAACACGCTGTTTTTTGTGCCTGTCTCTTTAAATGTAAATGAGCTGCTGCTCCTCAGCGCCATTTTGCAGTATCATTGCAGTTCAGACCTGCTAAAAACTTCTGTTTTGGTTCTGATTCTCATGTTTATCTCGCTGAAATCATGCGTTTTAAACCATATCAGTTTAAGCTTCTTTCACACACAAGTCTACAGTTAAAAACACACTTGAGTAACAAAAACTCTCGGTTATGTCTGTGAATGTTTTAGATCTGTGTGGCAGCTTCAGCATACAGTGAATAAATCAATAAATCCACTGCTCTCTTGTCTCCTCTGATGCTGGGACTCTAAATAGTGTTCTGTGCTCGTCTGTGCAGCCAAAGACACAACAGTTCGTATGCTTTGCTCAAACTTTCACCATGGCAGTAGAGCTGCTACACCGTTGTCACTAGCAAAAACAAAATGAAGGCGCTGTTGGTATAAATTTACAGATTAAGGGGCGGTAATATTATAATGAGATCCCTTTGCCAAGTCAACAAGGGAGTAGTCTCAGTGTCAGATGTCAGGAAACGAACTGTGATTGGTTGTCACCTTTAAATCATTTATTTTAGTAATTGAATTAGCTGTCATTATAAGCTGGTACAGTCACTCACCTACAAAACATTAGGTTTTACATCTCATTAAAATGTTTATAATGCTATACATAATTTAATTACTCCTTTAAAGCTGTTAATGTTATGTAAATTCAAGGCTATTGTGTGGAAGTTAAAAATTTAAAAGTCTAAGTTGTATTGTGAATAGCTTGTGAATTTTTATTGTAGATTGGAAAATGAAATTGACATTGACATTTTAGTGAAATATTTTATATTATAAATGGAGAAATGTTTTTATGTTCTGTTAAAAATGTTTTAAATCTTCATTGTAAAGTGTACAGATGTATTTACAAAACAAGAAATATTTGAACCTGTAACAAAGTATTCAAACATATATTTATGTGTATTGTGAATAGCTTGTGATTTTTTTTTTTTTTGTAGATGGGAAAATGAAATTGACATATTGTGACATTTTAGTGAAATATTTTGTAGCAAATGGAGAAATGTCCTGTTAAAAATGTTTGAAATCTTCATTGTAAACTGCAGAGATGTATTTTACTAAATAACCTGTAACCTGTAAGTATTCAAATACAATGTATTTATGTGTATTGTTTCTCATATTAAATTGATTTTATTCAATAGAAAAATGGCCTTTAATAGTTCTTGAAGGAACATATTTGACACGGTTAAGGTACAAAAGGGCTTGTCACTGGGGTGGTACCTTAAAGGATCAAATTTGTACCTTAGATAAAGGTACAATATTGTACCAGTAAGTAAAAAACAAAAGGTACATTTTGGTTTTCCATGGTACAAATCATGTCCTTAAAGGTACAAACTATAATGGTACAATTTTGTACCAGTAAAAGGTACCGCCCCAGTGACAAGGGTTTGTACCTTCTTTGGTACACAATTGTACCTATTTTTCCGAGAGTGTATAATGCAAAGTGTAAAAGTTGTTTTGGCAAGAAACTCCACTAAATTGAAAGTCTTAATTAACAGATTTGATTCATATTAAAAAATAATAATATAACTTAAATCAGCTTGATTTCAACGTAAACAAGGAGATCTAGCATCTTATTCAAAGGCAAAACAATTATCTTATTTGATTAGCGATCTACAAATAGTGTAGAATCTTTGTCTTATTTAGTTGTTTTTCTTTGTTTGGTTAGATTAGATTAGATTATAAACACCAGATTAATTTAATTTTTATTTGTTACCTTTCTCTCTAAAATAAAAAAAAAAAAAAAAAAAAAAACACAATCTAAGAAGATTATAGCTCTTAAATTACAAAGCATAATTATAGCTATTATTCTAAATATAATTTTGATTAAAGTTATAGCCATTTAGTTTATCAAACATACTGATTACTGGCAGTATTACAAATCATTACCTATAATTTATATCATAAACACACTAATATGGATCTCCTTGCAACATTGTTGAATCAATGTCCACACGCTCAACATAATCAATGAGCTCGACTGTTCTCGGGCTCTCAGATCAGTTCCCAGCAGGGAGCATTCAAGACATCTCTATCACAGTCTTATCTGTCCTCTTCCCCAAGGAGAAGAGCAACAGAAACACATCTAGGGTGAATTGTGTATTTGAGTGGCGTGCATTGATCCCTGTCTGTGTTATCAGTCTGGTGGGCCCAGGACAGTCTGGACGGGTCACGTGACTCTTTTATGTAATACACTGGGTTGGATTGCAGCTTGAAATGCGAGCTTGCATCATCCGCAGAGACCCGATCAGAAATGAAGCATGAGCTTGGTGCAGTTCAAATATGGGGGATATTCAGGATGAATTGTGCTGTTGAGACACATTTCACCTAACAGCAGACTCGGAGGATACCAGTGGTGTAAAATTCTGAACAGACAAAACATGTAAAGAAGGAGAGATTGTTTACGATCACTTTTTCAGGTGACTCTGAAATGCCAAATTATAAAAAAATGTTAATAACAGATACAATCTGATCAATAAATACCCATGAATAATCATTTATAGGCGGATACCAGCGCTGTGTTACTGAGCAGATGAACTGAAGTGAAAGGTGATTGTGTGTCAGAGTGCTGCCCTCTGCTGGAGAAACACACAGTGCCACATGATGACGGAATTATGGAAAACATGTTTGGAGAGGGGACGAAATAATAAAGACGTTAACAGAATAGTGCACCCCAAAAAAAAAAAATTGGCTTAGTTTGTTTCTTCATTTGAACAGATTTAGAGAAATGTAGCATTGCATCAGTTGCTCACCAGTGGATCCTCTGCAGTGAATGGGTGCCGTCAGAATGAGAGTCCAAACTACTTTTAAAAACATCACAACAATCCAGTCCATCGTTGATCATCATTCAACGTCTTCTGAAGTGAAAAGTTGCATGTTTGTAAGAAGCAAAGTCAGCTTTTTCCATCAAAATGGTTCTAATGCAAACCGGTCAAAATATGAGTCCTTAATCAACAATATCACACTCTCCAGTAAAAATCTCACATCTGAATCCGTTTTGGACTGTTTTTGCTTGTAAATGATGTTACTATGCCTATTTCTCTCCTAATTCAGACAAGATTCACTTTTTCACTGGAGAAACAATATTAAGCACAGAGGACCTGTTTGTAAATAAAAATGTCTTAATAATGGATTTGTTTTTTACAAACACACCCCTTTTGATGTCACAAGACATCAACTGAAGGACAAGGAGTGGTGTCGAATATTGTGATGCTTTGATCAGCTGTTTGGACTCTCATTCTGACGGCACCCATTCACTGCAGACCAGAGCTGATCCTCTCTATATGCAAAGTAAGGCCCTGAAAACACCAGGGGGCCCCCTTGCTCTCAAATATGATTTAATTGTAGTTTCGTTTTTGAATTTGACCAACAGTTATGAAAACATGACCAATCATTTCTTTTAATGCAATGCGCTGTCACCCTTTATTGCTAAAAATCAGTCAAGTCATGTAATGTGAATGTTGTACAGTATTGCTCAAGACTAAAAAAATGATTGAAAGCATACCGAGCCGCAGAAGAGACTGTTTCTCAATCGCTTTCCGCGAGCACGGTTCGAGACGGTGTGAAACACGGACAAATGATAAGGCCCCCAGAAGTCTAGCATCGGCTCTGCTGCTGAGGATCCAGTGCTGAGCAACTAATGAAATGCTAAACTTCTCTAAATCAGCTTTGATGAAGAAATGCCCTCATCTACATCTCGGATGACCTGAGGGTGAATACACTCTTATTTTTGGGTGAAGGATTCTTTTAAAGCACCACTTACGCTCGTGAGCTATTACAAAGCTGCTGTCAAGGTAGTGTCACTGGCACAAGAGAGTACTTTGTGTTATTTTGGTGATGTTCATCACTCACGGCCTGTTCCTGACAGATCTGTGTGAGTCTCTCCAGCTGTTCCTCCCTCACAGCTTTGGTCTTCTCATACTGCTGGATCTCCAGCTCCGTCTCCACCTTCACCTGCAGCACGTACGCTACAGAAGACAAACAAAACAGCAGAGGAAAGTACAAATTATAGATTATTATTATTTTTTTTTTTTTTTGCATGATCCTTTCAAATACTCACATCCTTTTCGAGCAAAGTTTGGACTTGGCAAGTTTTTGTTTTTAAAAAAAAAATCTCTTATGCTCACCAAAGCAGCATTTATTTATTATGGACTAAGTAGAGTGATATTACAGTGAAATATCATTATAACTTAACTGTTTTCTATTTGATTATATTTTAAAATGCAATTCATTCCTGTGATCAAAGCTGAATTTTCTGCATCATTACTCCAGTCTTTAGTGTCAAATGATCCCAGGATATTTATATTCAAATAAAATTATCCAATTATTTGAACAGACTACATTTATTCATAAAGAGCACGCAGAATACATTTAAATAATAATACTGTAAAACAGCTGTTCAGATGTTAACAGGTTTAACACACAATGGGTAGCTTTGATAAACTGCTAATTGTTTTCTGCAAACATTCAATGCCTCCAAACATTAACATCACCTCCATCCATGTCTGAGTGAAGAGCCAGTGTTTGCCTCATATTCTCATGAACATGAGCGTCGTGTGAGGTTGATTTCTCAGACTGGGCTGGGGTCTCTTAATAAAGCCATAGCCACATGACCCCTCTTATCCTCCACTCGCTCTCCGTATCAATTAGACTCTTCTCACACTGGTACCATCTGCCAACAGAACTCCCAGCATGCTTTGCTGCGTTGCAGTGTGTTTTCTCAGTACCACAACATTCTCTGTACATTCAGTTTCAGGATTATGATATATTATTTTAAGTAAATATTTTTTTGATATATTCAGA
Organism: Carassius gibelio; assembly: GCF_023724105.1. Taxonomy (NCBI): domain Eukaryota; kingdom Metazoa; phylum Chordata; class Actinopteri; order Cypriniformes; family Cyprinidae; genus Carassius; species Carassius gibelio. The sequence goes on along the minus strand of NC_068420.1, from coordinate 16,189,832 downwards.
TGTATTTTTTTTTTTTAAAAAGAGAGTTTTATCTCTCTAAAACTGAGATGACAGATGTCTGCTATTTTACAGCTTAGTCTGGATTTGGAAAAAAAAGCCTAACTACTATAAAATTATATATACAGTTAAATTAATAAAATAAATGTAATTAAAAAACATCTATAAAATAAAATAAAGCATATCTCAGCAACTAACCCTTGCTGTCACGTGCTGCTGTGTACATCAAGGGACGTCCACAGGGTGGCGTCAGACTGGATCAGACTCGCGCGAGACTTGAGCTCGTGAATGTTAATCCGTCAGCGTGTCCGTGTCAAATATCAGCTTTCGTTTCTCCTTCGTTTCTCAGGGTTCAGATTATAAAACTTCAGCATTCTACTGTTGTATCAAACACTGTGTGCAGTGTAATGACTGAATTCAGCCGAGTTTTTTTTTTTTTGCTTATTGTGCACTTTCTCAAATTCATATCTTCAAATTAACACGAAAACATATGCAATTCTTACAACTTGCACAAAACAAACCACGAAGGAGAGGGGAAAGACAAGATATATGTGCAATCAGACATGCAGAATAGACAAAATGTAAGCACAAAGCAATATAAATGTAGATTTTAATAGAAAAGGCACAGAAGAAGGCATGCAAGCACTTTAGATTCATATTAAGTATTTCATCATTCACAATTCGTATAAAAAAAGTATTTTTACATTATAAAAAAAGAACATGAAATACTAACTAAATAGTCCAAAATTTAACTTGAAGTAGTTTACTAAATGTAAATCACATCTTTTATGATTGGCTGTGCTGAACTCTGACGTCATACTCATGATTATATATGTGTGACATTTTTGCAGTAGTCTACAACAATTGTTCTTGGTATGTCCTGATATTTCATCAGTACTTCAGATTCCTGTATCCAGAATCATTTTAGTATTATTTATGTAGTAGTATAGTTTTTATTCATATTTTAAAATAGCTTTTTCAGCTTTAATTCTAGTTTATATTTTAGTAAATGTTACGTGCTTTCGTCATTTTGCGTTTTCTTTTTTTGTCAAGCTTTATCTATCTATCTATCTATCTATCTATCTATCTATCTATCTATCTATCTATCTATCTATCTATCTATCTATCTATCTATAAAACAATTATATAGCTGTATTTTATTTCAATTTAAGTATTTCTAGTACTTTAGTAGGCTAGTTAGTTTCTGAAGCGACATTTCTAGTTTTCATTGTATTGCATTTTATTTCAGCTTTATTTTAATGACCAAAAACAGTTTTTAATAGTTGTATTTATCAATAACAACACTGCTTGTTTTGATGTATTTGATTTATTATGACTCTTCTATCAGACTCAGAGCAGGTTCTGTGATGCTCTGTTGGATCTCAGTTGTTTGTTGTCATCCGCTGTGCTCCTGTAAGTGTGTCTGACGCCGCTCAATGATGTTCAGTGAGAATGAGGGTGACCTGCCCCAGTCATCGACCATGAATACACTTGCATAAACACAACCTGTGCTGAGACATTATGGACATTATGCTCCTCTCTGCGCAGACAAAAGACTCTGAATCAGTCTGAATTTTAATAAGACCCAGGCTGGCAGCAGCAGCGCGCGTGAGACGTCTATCAGAACTCACACTCATTGGGCCGGACAGGACAACAGCTAATAAATAAACTAGTCAGCTGAATTAGCAAATGCTTTTACATTAACACTGTCTTTAAGTGTTTTAAAAGGTCAAATATATTTACATTTAGTCAATAAATAAATAAAACATTAAGTAAAAATCATCAGTATGTATAGAAATGCAGCCTTGATGAGCATAAGACACTCCTTTAAAGACATTATTCTGATCAATCCTTCTGATCCCAAACCTTTGAACAGTAGTGTATATATCATTTTTTTAAAAGACAGTGTGTTACCGTCAATGATTCTCTTGACCCTCCAGATGCGGAGGGTGATGATGAGGCTGATGGCGTCCCAGGGGCTGCCGGGGCCGTTAGCCACCGTGGAGGCCACCATTGGGGCCAGAGAGAGTACAATCACAGCACCGTCAAATACCTAATTAAACAACAACAACAAACGATCATACGTCTTTCAGCTTGTAATACTGTATATACAAGTGTATTTAATCCAATAGTACACAACTGATAAAGAATCATGTTTTAATTAAGTTGTTATATATTGATTTATTTTTAATGTATGTGTACATTAAAAGTACCATTCTGGCAGCGAGAACGATCCTGAACTAAAAGAAGATTAATAAGAGTAAGATAAGATTAAGATAAGAGTAAATGGAGAGTCAGTGAAAGCCTCATGTAATTGGCTACAAGAAGGTGGAGGACCTGCCCTCTGTCTCACGCTTGCAAAACTCAGTCAGTGAGAGAATTGGGCCAAAATTGTAAGCGCAGAGAAAAGAAAGACTGAGCTGTACATATCAGTTTATTTTGGGAACCTTTTGCCACACATGCATAACTAGTCATTTAGACATTTGCAACAGTTATTTTTTACACATACAGGTTGCTTCTATACAGTTAATCCATTTTGCAGTTCTTTAAACTGTTGTTTTCACTCGCAAATCACTGTTCACAGGCTTGCGGTACTTTCGACCGTATTTTAGCAAAAACAACTTTGGCAAAAGTGTAAGCGTGGAAGAAGAATGCAGATCATATTTATTTTGCTTTAGCATGGAGCTGTAGTTTCACAATACTTGAATTACTACTATGAATTACAGTAAAATGTTGGATATAATTTTTTTTCTTACACTTGAAACGTGATTTACACCTTCACAAAGCTTCTCTTGCACATGCAAATTTAATTCACGCTTACAGTCTTATGTACTCTTCCACAACTCTTGCAGATCTTTTAGACATTATTTTTACATAACAATTCTGACTTTTCTGTTGCAATTATGAGTTTATATCTCACAATATTTGATATTGTAAATTATAAATTATAAATCTTTCTAATCCCAATTTTTTGAATGGCATTCTAAATATATAATACTTATTTTGTATTATTTCTGTTTTACAAAACATAAATTTTTCCATGAGAGTGTGTGCACATTAAAATAATCAGTAATTTACAAATAATCTGGTAGACATGACAAAAAAGCTATATTTATTATTTAATGAATGGGTGTGGTCGATAAAACTAAACAGCCAATCACAGTGTCGCTCAGGCAACAATGTTACATTGAGAGTGTGTCACTGCGCCAGAGAGAGACTCGTCCTTCATTAAGTTTCAAGGACTCGCCCTTCACTCCGTTTCCCCCCGTACTAACGGGACCCCGGGGAGCTTACCTCAACTTTGTTCTCTATATAATCCCAAATCCCGAGCACCACGATCCTAAAGACAGTCTGGGAGGGGAAGAGAGGAACATGGAAGAGAGAACATAGAAGTGGAAAGACAAACAGAAAGAAAGAGAAAAGAAGCAGATTAATGAAAATCACTGATCAGATTTCTTCAGTAAATGCTTCAGCGCATTGCATTCTGGGAAATCATCCACACACACACACACAAATAACAGAGTGCGTTTCGTGAAAGGGAGGCAAGAGAGAAGCCTTGGGCAAAAAAAAAAAAAAAAACATTTTCAGCGCCCCACGAACAGCAAACATAAATAATGAGCTTGCGGGGAAAATGTGTACGTAGGGTAATTCAAAATCTAAGTGATATCGAGATGTGCCAGCAACAGAATTCACCTCCATTTGGTGGCGAAATAACCTCCGCAAAACCCATTTCCAAGCCGAATCATTTTTTCCCTTTCATCTCGTCTCAGAACGCAGCTCATACTTTATCAGTGACCTGCAATATGTATTCATAAACTCCCAAGCGGCGCGAGATCTCATGGAAACACTCGAAGGAGACGCTGTTTTAGTGACTGCTGACTCAGGTGGCACAAGCTAGTCTTTTTTATCGCTTTCTATCACTACTTCGCTCTCTAAAACATGTGGTGCTGAAACCTTCCCGTCTCTTGAGCCTTTATCGACGAGCCAAACGCAAGCTGAAGGAAATAAATGCAAGTCTGCTTTAAAAGAGCCAGATACAAATGCAACTGGATCTGAAGAAATGGGAATCAATAGAAGTCAGCAGCACGTGTCAGGACACACACAAGCACACACACTTTGAAAGTACAGTAACAGCACAACGTGAAACTGCTTTTTTCTTGGGTTCAATTAAGACAACCCTACAGCATAAACATTCAGACGCGACCTTAAATCAAATTCTTCCAAACGTCCCGTAGTGGCACCATTCATTTGAAACCTACTCTATCGACAGTTGTAAAAGAGGCTATTTCTAGCAAGCCTGGTGGCTCTGTGTAAATAATGATTGGTATATAATGATTGGTAAATAATGCCTGTGACCTTTAAACACGCACTTTTAACACTGAGACGTTGCTCATTTATAGCTTTGTTATCTTTCATTTGAATACTGACAATAGTCTTAGATGTTTCTCTAAAATGTACATCTCAGATAACTTTGTTTTGGAAGACTGATGGGAAATGTTTAATGAGAAATGTATTCGAGCAAAAATAGAAAGCAAAAAAAGAAAAGGAAAGCAGGATACTTCAGTGATTCACACTCACCTCGGTGAAGAACACGGACAGGATGACCAGGCTGATCCAGTGGATGATACATGCGAACTGGAACGCATTATTAACTGTGGACACAATTCAAAGAGGTTTTGCTTTTACTTCATGTAAATCTGATTATAATACGGCCAAATGTAAAGCGCTGTAGATTCTCAAAACATGCACAACTCAAAGGTCTGGGGTAAAGATTTGAAAGAAATTAATACTTTTGTTTAGCAATGATGCATTAATGTGTTTGTTCATTAAATAATATTTATATTTAAAACTTTATAAACTACAGAAACACATCGATTCGCTACAGGAGGCTTTATTCACCCCACGGAGCCGTGAGGCACTTTTTATTATGGATGGATGCACTTTATTGGACTTGTTTGGGACTGTTGAAAAATAACATCAACTGCCATTATAAAGCTTGGAAGAGCCATGACATTATTAAATATAAATCAGATTGTATTCGCCTGAAAGAATAAAGTCATATCACTTTATTCTTTCCCCTTTAAATGGATGAAAAGTAGAGACAGTAAAAACAAACTTTTTTTTTATTCCAAATAAATCAGCATATTAGAATGATTTCTGAAGATCATGTGACACTGAAGACTGGAGTAATGATGCTGAAAATTCAGCTTTGATCACAGGAATAAATTATATTTGAAAATATACTTAAATATAAAAACAAATATTTTAAATTATAATATTATTTCACTTTTTTTATTTATTATTATTTGAATCAAATGAATGCAGCCTTGGTTTAGCATGAGATACTTGTATTCAAACTTTTGAATTATACTGTATTTAGTGTTGAGAAGTTTAATTCTTTTTAGTGAATTGGTTCATTTGAATGAATATACCAAAACAATTCACTTCATTTTACTACTGTTTTAGAAGTCTCTGTGTGCCATTTTACCACTCATTTTTGTAAAATATTTATAAAATGTTATTGTTCACCATAAAAAAGTGTTCAAAATTCTAATTGTAGGGCAGAACTTTATTTTGTACATCACATATACCATTTTTTTTTCATTAGAATAACTGGCACAATCATCCACGATAAGATCAGGAACATATTAAAAAAGTGAAAAAGCTAAACTTTAATTTAATTTTGGCTTTTGTAACGGCAAGGTAATACTATATTTTAGATTTTCACTTTGCAAATCAGCTAAAATAAATCATTATTATGATCTTTTAAACAGACTAAAACACATAGAAACTTTCACCAAAACAGAACATTTCACATATTACTGATGTATATTTACTGTAGATAACATTTAAAACCTCACATAATAGTCATCTATTTGATTAGGCGTCACATAAAAATCCTTGAAATACATTAAAATGGATTTCCTCAGAATTATTCCCATATGAAACTCCTCCTTACAAGAACTTTTCAAGAGGGAAGCCAAATTTCCTACTATGTGTGCAGCATCAGGACAGAGGGCTGCTCGATCTCATTATGGCAGCCGCCTGAGCTGAAAGCATTAGGCATTTGTGATATGATATTCCACCCATCCGCGTTCTGCATCTATCTATTTATCCGCTCTATTACAGTGCAAGAGATCTACTGCATTCAGTTATCACCCCCTCTCTCGCTCGCTCTCTCCACACGCCGCAAATCTCCGGGCCCATATGTCTTAGTTTGCTCTGTTCACTGATCTGTCCATCAGTCCATTCATCTCCCTCAATCCCTCCTTCCATTAATCTCACCGGCCGGTCGCTGTCCTGCACTCCTCCACTGCTCCCATCCGCCTCTCCCCCCTCCATCTGTCTATCAGGACTGTGTAAAGGCTAGAGAAGACATTGAGATATAGGCTGACTTAGGCCTCTGTCATCTCTCACATTTCTCTCTTTAGTGTGCACTCATCTGCACACAGAGCAGTGATTTTCCGCCGTTGTGTGATTGAGGGTCTCCGCTCAGATTTACAATAGGCTCTTATGAGAATAGCAGCAAATAGCAGCTACGCAAATGTCACTCACAATGTGTTTATTGAGAATAATCTCTACAGAAAAGATTGGGAATCAGAAACATACAATCTTAGTTCATTGAGTTCAAAACAAATGTCTCCTATGGGCCATTTATTTCCAGTCAATCAAAAAGCAGAATGGCTCTTATAAGTGTAGTACAGTGTAGTGGAAATCTGAATCTTTTATGCAGTGAGTGGCACTGTCTGATATGTCAGAGCATGTGTAACAACAACAATATAATAAATCCCAGATTGACTTCTAAAGGGATCTGAAGCCCTTCTAATACTCACATTGTAGGAGCTTAGTATCAATGAGCAGTTCCACAGTCAGTAAGAGCACCACCAAGATGACACAGGCCACCAGGAAACAGTTGAAGCCGGCGCTCAGCAAACACACCTGCCACAGCGCTGCTCTCCTCCCGCAGCACGGCTTCAGCCAGTTAGACCTGCAGATCCAACACAGTGACAGATACAGAAAGAGAGAGAAAAGTAACTATTTCTGAACTACAAAACCACAAACACAAGAAAACTGAACTGTACTTTCACACATATGGCCAACAACACAGGCGAAATAGAGGCTTACTTCACTTCAGTATCTACTTGTACATACAAGTTTACTTCTGCTTTTGTATACAAGTTTACTTCTGCTTTTGTATACAAGTTTACTTTATTTTGTAAAAGTAAAATTAAACTAATGTACAAAGGTAAACTTGTATATAAAGTTTAACATACATACAACTTGTGTACGTTTATTTGTACACAAAAGTTCGCCAAGTTACTTTTAGATTGAAATTTACTTCTATTTCTGTGTAAGTATTAGTTTACTTGTAAAAGTAAACTTTCATGAACAAATAGAAGCAAACTTGTATATAAAAGTAAACATTAATATACATAAAATTTGCTTCTGTTTGTACATAAAACTGCTTGTCAAGTTTACTTTTACATACAAGTTTACTTCTATTTCTACTTCTAAGTACAAGTTTACTTTGTTTTACATACAAGTTTACTTCTATTTCTACTTCTAAGTACAAGTTTACTTTGTTTTACATACAAGTTTACTTCTATTTCTACTTCTAAGAACAAGTTTACTTTGTTTTACATACAAGTTTACTTCTATTTCTACTTCTAAGTACAAGTTTACTTTGTTTTACATACAAGTTTACTTCTGTTTCTACTTCTAAGTACAAGTTTACTTTGTTTTAAATACAAGTTTACTTCTATTCCTACTTCTAAGTACAATTTTACTTTGTTTTACATACAAGTTTACTTCTATTTCTACTTCTAAGTACAAGTTTACTTTGTTTTACATACAAGTTAACTTCTATTTCTACTACTAAGTAAAAGTTTACTTTGTTTTACATACAAGTTTGCTTATATTTGTTCATAAGAGTTTACTTGTACACATTAATACACGTTTACATTTACATATAAGATCACTTCTATTTCTGCTAGTACATACAATTTTATTTACACATACAAGCATACATTCTCCTTTACATACAAGTTTATTCTTACTTGTAAAAGTAAAAACAAACTTATGTATGAACAAAGTACTTGTACAGTATATAAAGGTAAACTTTTGTACATACCAGTTTGCTTCTGTTTGTACAGAAAAGTTTACTTGTCAAGTTTACCTTTACTTACAAGTTAACTTCTATTTCTACTAGTGTACTTTTAGTTTTGTTGCTTCTATTTGTTCATGAAAGTTTACATCTACACATTCATACAAGCTCATTTTTACATACAAGTTTGCTTCTGCTCTACTAGTTTACATCTACTTTGGCAATCAAGTTAACTTCTATATACAAGATAACATGTACTGTTCTTCAAAATTATGCTTTTCATAACTACAAACCCTAAACCTGTGAAATGAGAGATTTATTTTGTATTATCATGAGATATTCTTAGGTTTTTAAGCATCTGTCAGTTTGTTCTTTACATATAGCTACTGCATGACTTCATATGGACTACTTTAATGGCTCCTTCATGGCCTTCATTTTTGGAGCTCATAATCCCCAGGTCCCACTCACTTTCATTTTATGTAAAGGAACTGCCAAAAATTCACTTGATTAGTTGCAATTGCTTATAGTCCTCAGTTTAATTGTGTTTTTCAAATTTTGTTAGGCAGTAAACCTTTCAGTGGATGCTCTTGTGAGTGTGACTCACTTTGATTAATCACATTTTCTCACTCTCTGTCTCCGTCTCTGTCTTCCTCAATCCTCTAAAAGCAGATTAATTGAATTGCCCAGTTGAGGGGTCTTATTCCCTCTTGCTTTTTCTGTGCTCCTCTCACTCTTCCTTCCTGACTCTCATATCATCTAATGCTATTCCACTGCCATGGGCTGATCTCAGACCTGGGGACATGACCTCTGACGTGGACTCATAAATTGATAATTAAAAACAACATCAATGTGCTCTTTCCGTTCTTTAAGAAAGCACACCGCACCGACATGTAGCACAGTACGCTTCAGACGTCCCAAGTTCACAAAAACTCGTTCTTTTTTATTGTAGATCATTAAACCATTACTCTGCCTCAGAAGTCTGTCCGAAATCAGTTTCATGAGGTGCCTTTGTGCAAAAACGCTGCCTGTAAAGTCATTGCCTCATTCGGCAGCGAGGCAGCAAGTCTAAGTCGTTGTTTTTCGGTGTCTTCTTTGCTGTTACTGTGTTTTGGAAATTCTGTACAGAAGATGTGTATTAGCGCCCCCTACCATATGACAATGAAAACATTCTTGGAGCACAAGTAGGCTATAGCTCAAATAAATTTAAATGAATACTTAAATGTCATTATATATAAATTTTTGAGAAGTACATAAAGCACATTACAAAAAAAGTAGACTGAAAGTATACTTTCCTAGTTTTTATTTTATAAGAAGTATACTAATAGCACACTTGAATAAACTTATTTTTCGAAAGGGACTTTATCACTGTTAATCCCGGAATCCAGAAAAACGTTACAAATCCGCGCTATTCTGGCACCATGTATGCTCTCTTTTATCTCTTTTTTTTTTCTAACTGAAGTGTTCGAACTCAAGCATTTGCGCACTTTTTTCCAGACTGAGCTCCAAGACCGTGCTGTGCGTCCCGGGCTCCTTCTCTTGGGAGCGGATTCTGATCTTGGCAGCATGGGTAAGACTGATCAGTGTGGCCAGACTGACCTCATCCTGTGGCTCTCTGAGTTGCATCCATAGACACACACAAACACACGTACAAACACATACACACACACCATCTGGAGAGTACAGACTCCACTTATTAGACGCAGCCAAAAAGATGATTGCTTAACAGCATGTCCGCGCCTTCATTTGATCAGATGGACTATATATGCACGCTTTAGGCTTCGCCCTCGTGCGGTTCGAGCAGGAAGGGCAGATCAAACATGGAATCTGTGTGCTTGGCTGAACACTGTTGTCTAATAATACCACCTTCGCAATCCATCATTTTATGCCCTCCTAAAAAGTCCCCTGATGGCTCGACAACACTGAGTTCTGATCAGCACATACTGCATTTCATTTTAATTTGATTCAAATCTTATTTCATGTTGACATTTCAGTTCATATTGTGCAGGTCGACCCTTTGCCCAAACATACATTACACTATTTTACAATACTACATGCAAGTATACTGTAATTAAGTACAATAACAATGACATTGATTAAAGATTTGTACGTTTTCTCATATAAAGTGGTCAAACTCATCACTGCTTATGGCCAACCTCTTCAGAAGTTTCTATGCAGTTACTAAATTGTTAAAAGTGGTTGCTAGGGTGTTGCTAAGGTACACTAGAATGTTGATAGGGAATTTATAGGATATTCAGAGTGGCTGCAAAAGCTAGGCAAATTCTAAGGTTTTCCAGTGGATGTGATTTACAAAAGAGGAACTTCACAAGAAAATGACTAGTTGCTATTGTGTTCTGGATGGTTGCCAAGGTGTTGCTGAGGGGATGCTAGTTTGTTTCTGGGTTGTTGCTAGAGTGTTCAGGGAGGTATGGGCAAGTTGTATGGTGTTCTGATTGGTTGCTAAGAGGCTTGGTGTGTTTGGGAGTGGCTAAGGTGTTTTGAGTGTTTACCAGGGCGTAGCTACATGCTTGCTAGGTTGTTTAAATGTATGTTCTGTCATGTAACAGTTTCCTTCCTTATCCTTAGCAACTCACAAATGAGGAATATCAAAAGCAATTTGTTGGTCGCTTAGGCATTGTTGGATGTTCTGTATGGATGTTAAGGTGTTGCTATTTGGCTGCTATGGTGTTCGGGATGGCTGCCAAGGTGTTTCACAAAGTGGCTGCTAAAGGAGTTCTGGATAGTTGGCAAGGCGTTAGTAAGTGATGCTTAGGTGCTTTTGGTGGTTGCCTGGGCATTGCTAGGCAATTTCTAATGTTTTCTTGGTGGTCACTAAAGTACTGTAGCCTGGTGAAGACTGAGACTGATTTGCCACACTTATCGCATTTTGTTGTCAGCATGCTCCCATCTACTGTATTGTAAAAAAATTATTTGAATGTTTAGATACCAAATATTGAATCAAAAATGTTATTTTCAGCTGGTCTTGATCAGCGACCAATTGTTTGGAACATTTTCTAGACACTAGGGGGTTGAACGAAGTCGACATTTATGTGGTGAAATCTAGTAGATGTCAACTCACCGATGACAACATTAATGAAAAAATAAGCCTGAAACGGTGATTAACTTACCTATAAAATATGCTGTGGCAATCAAAATCGCAATTTGAGACATTGCGATTTGCTAATCGCAAAAACCTGCGATGTGGATTGATATTACTCTGTTCCAGAGCATATCCTTGACTGTCAGCCTTTAGTGGCAGTCTTACTACCTCTAGAGTGAGGGCACCTCTGTTCTCCCCTATCAGCTCTGCTCTAGCCAACTGTGTAAATGCCCACCATTAAAAACAAACAAAAAACAAGCAGAAAGCAGGAGAGAGACAGAGTGGGATTATGTCGTCTACAGGGTCAGATCAATAGTTAGTCAAATTAAAACTAAAGAAAAACACAAGAGCTGCGTCACAATGCATATAAAGAGCAACCTTATTGCATGTTTGCTATTTCCAATTCAGAAGACCGCACCCATCTCCTGTGTCTCTGAATGCTTCTCATACTCACCCCTCTCTTCCCCATGCGGTGCGAATCCCGCGTCACGGACGAGCCACTCTTGCCACACTCACGCAGCCTGTTTCGTAACGCTTGGCTACATTTGCGCGTGGCCCTGCACCGCAAATATCCACACACATGCGCAACCTGCGTCGATTCGCCGATTCGTTTTCACACAATTGAAAATTGAATGGATTTCAGGGTTATAATGGGAATTGTATTGGTTTTAATGTAAACTATTGTAATAATAAAAACTCCATAGTCATCGGGAAGAAGGAGGAGGGAACCGGCGAACAATCAACTGAAGACTTTAATGACAAAAATAAACACAAAACAGCGCAACAGACCCTCACGGCTGACTGTTGCGCACAAATAAAAACCAAAGCATAAAATAAAAGCCCAAGCCTGTTCGTTGCTCCAGTTTTATATCCTTCCATCTCCTCTGTGGGACTCGAGACCGGTGGTGGGTCGCAGGTGTCGCTCGTTCCCACATCCCTCGGCCCGCCCCACTCGTCACAACTATAATGGTGTCTATTTGATGGATTCTATTGGTGGGATGTAATATGGCAGATGGCAACCAATAGAACAACAGTAATTCCTATTGGAATAATGCCAAAAAGAAAAAGGAATTTTGTTAAGGTTTAATGGAAACTAAGAATTTCTGCTTTTTTTTCCAGCAGGGTAATGACACTCATACTGTGCTGCACTTTATTGACAATATTGAGCTGAAGCTTGACTTTGCAAATTTAAAATCGCGAATCAAATCGCACTGTCAAAGAAAAATCGCAATTAGATATTTTCCCCATATCGCACAGCCCTACAATATGCTGTTTAAAACATGCATTCACCTGTTCACTTTTGAGAATCCAGATGGTATAATCACACATCTTGTGGAGCACTTTCAGTATGTGCCTTTATTTGCCATTTTAACTGTTTGGAAACAGAGCGTAAATGTGGATTTCACAGATTTCTGATCCTGTTGCGCCCTCTATATGACAAGTGAACAGTTGACATCAAACTTAAAGTGTCATGGCAGAGCATTAAAGTTGACTTTTCAACTAGTCTGTGCTCCCCTACTAGAAACTACCTATGAAAAAGATTACATCCATATTTGACACTGGTACCCCTGTAAGGGAAGTGTGGACCCCAGAATGGGAACTGCTGTTCTAGGTCGATGTTTACAAGTCAAAAAAATGCACCCCATTTCTTTATCATATTCTGACCTCTAGATAAGTCCTGGGTTCCTCCTTCAGTGTAAGTGTATGTCTTTCTTGAGCTTAGATGGATGTCCCTCCAAAATCTAATTCAACAATCTAACAAACCCAGTGACAGGAGAGTGATTATTTGGGATTTACAGGTAATAAATAATGAGGACTATGTACATATGAAGGTCTTTCTGCTTCCAGAATTGAGCAGTAAAACACAGCACTCTTACTGATTTATCGAGGGGTGAGGGAGGTTAACGCTAACACCAACACCAACACTCATAAGGTGTGTCTCTGTGGAAGAAAGTGTGCCGCAGAGCAGAGTGGGCACCAAAAGGATATCTTGTATTTCCACATATTTAGGATGTGACACTTTAAAATGGGGGTGCATTTGACATAGCATGCTACCATACTACCTATACTTGGAGTTGGGGGGGGGGGGGTAGTACACTATGGCTGGAATAATAGGTGCATTTGAAATCGCATACTCAGTTGTTAGTACATTTGATGAGTTACAAACCTCGTGACTGTATAGTACATTAGGACCTAAGCTGGTCATTCAGATACTTTTTGTCTACTGTTTTATGAGTACTATGAATTCAGACATACATTTCTTTTCATGCACTGTTTCCCACCAACTATATTTTAGGGAAGTAGGCATATTTAGATGCAGGGGCTGTATCCCTAAATGCTTGAGTTGACCTTCTATTTCTAAAAGCGATTAGTATCCTTATGCTTTCCATCTGAACATTTGTATCATTGTGCAGTGAAATAAAGTATGGTTGTTGCAGTTCTGGCTGTAGCTGCATTAGTATGGAAGGACAGTATAAAAAAAACATGGGGTGATTGCTGGAGGTTGTTATTTTGTGCTGAGCGAGCAGCAGCTAGTCAAACACAAACCCCAACCCGTGACCTGTATTAGAGTAATGGATGAACGAGTTTTGAGGTGGGAAAGTTCAACACAAACTTCAGCACAAAATGCTGCTGTGTAAGAAGGACACTGGCTGTCTCCAGTTCCAGAGTGGAGCTATAGAGGGTGAATGGATCTCTTTCACCTTCCCTCAACCGAATCCTGCTGAGGTTACAGAGGAGCCTGATCCTGGGTCATATGAGAACGGGACATGCCTTTACTGGCTCAGACCACAGTCTGTCAAACTAGAGGTGAGGGCTAAGCATTCGGGAACATGTAGGCAAGTCAATGACAGAAATCACACAAAAGAAAATTAAGCAGTAAAATTAAGTAATAGGTTTTACTAGGATAATATCATTTTTGTAAAGGTTTTGAAGTCCACAGGTTTCCGTGGATTAAATGATAGAGGCTGTAGTATTTTTATGGCAAAATGGTGGCCAGAAATAAAAGATTTAGTGGACATTTGAATTAAATGCTTGGTCAATATTAAATAAGAATTTGATCCTCCTGTAAGTGTAACAACAAGAATTGCCATGCCTTTGGCGCCCTTTGTGATAATATGTAATGTACATAAATGTTTCATGTTAATGTTTATTTTGTATTAAATTATGTATTTTAGCAGTGTTATTCAATGAAAACACACAATAATTTTTATTAACCAATCATTATTGCCTCATTGTTTTTATATAATGCATTTTAAGTCAGGGAAACTAAAATATTAAGACAGATGCATTGGTGGTGGTGAAATTATTACTGAGATTAAACACATTATTAACATCAACAGCCAAAAAAGTTTCACAGGATTATTAACGCAAGTTACCTGAAAGTTATACATAGGCTTCATCTAGGGCTTTTTGTCTTTTGCTGATGTTTTTTCCCGGGCAAGGTGTGAGCGGTCGCAGAATGTGGGAATGGTGCATCATGTGTGCTTAGACTACGGCCAACAGTAGGGCTGTCCTCGACTAAGGATTTTTCTGGTAGACTAGTCGTCATTCATTTTAAGCATTAAACCATTTAAATAATTATAATGAGCCTTTAATTGCCTACATAGCCTAATAAGCACTCAAGCATATGCATAAAGCCTGCCACAGCGCACCGGTAAAAGTAATGATTCTGAATTTGTCAGCGAAAAACAGTAAGGAGGCTGCATTAACATTTTAATTATTAGATTAACTAGAGCTTTCTTTGTTTTTGGCTGAAGACATGAAGTAGTGATGTGCCTGTATGCATGTTTCATATGGATTACATAATCAGAGAATACTTGTTTTCCATTTGAATTGATTCATTTGAATGTAGACATTTCACTCACTATACAGTATACTTTTAATGTCTGTAAGGCAAAGATATACACAGAGTTTTGTGCTCAAGTTCACGGAGACCGAGACGGCAGAAAGTGCATCCTGTTTGCTTTCATTATTTCACAAAAGCGCAATGTTTTGTTGAAATTTTGAGTGATGAATCACTCTTATCTGTATAAACAAATGAGTATTTTAGGAGTAAGTGAGCGCACCGGCGTCTCCATCTGTCTTGCAGTGAGTGCTACACTCGCTCCTACACTCCACACAGACACTTGAAGAACACACTTTTCTCTAGGTTAACAATAGTTTGAGTGGCCATGTAAAGTTGCTAATACTTACATATTTCAGACGATAAGCCATATTTTGAGTTCGATGAATGATTGGCGAGGATATGGATGTTTTGCATTACCACATAGACTAGCCGTTAATGATCTGTCCATCACGGACTGCCGTGACTTCGTCTGTGGAATTTTTTCTGCAACTAAGCGACTAATACAATTTTGGTCAACCAAGCATCCTCTAGTCAGCTAACAATTAGTCGACTATTAGGGGGCAGCCTTAGTTCACAGTAAAATGCATTTTTTATGAGGACACATATTGAACATTTTAAAAAATTAAATACTTTTTCAAAGGTATTTAATTATTTTAACAAATTAATTAATTCCAAAATATGTTTTTGTGGGAGTTGCACCACATGGCATGCCATTTCAATTGAATTAATAAATATGTCATGTGGCGTAATCATAACGTAAAACGTAATAACATAAGACATAAAACGGCATTTTATAACTTGAACTAGTCATGTCATAAGAAAATTACAACTTATCTGATACATAAAAGGGATGGTTCACCCAACAATGAAACTTTTATCTGCATTTTGGTTGCATAACATCACTTTTATTTGCTGGGGGGGGGGGGGGGGTCCTTATTCAAATGTTAATGAGGAGTTTTGCTCAAATCTGGGAGTCTGATATTTGTGCCAAAATACTTACATTTTCTTTGACTGTCATCTTGACATGTCTTGATTAGAGATTTAAAGAAGACAAATGACTTCAAATATTCAAACACCAAACGATAATGTAGACACATACATTCCCAAACATGAAATGCTAATTTGCACTTTAGCTAACCCTGCGTGGATACATCGTACCTTGGAAGAAGCGGGGAGGAAACGCATGTGCTGGAGAGTAGACAGGTTTATAGAGACATCAGTATCAGCACTACGTGAGACGCAGGAGAGACAGATTGAACCGCAGGAAACAGCCGACTGGAGAGGGCTGAATTATACCATGAAACTGATCGATCCTGAACTGGAGAAATGTGCTGTCATACATGCCTCTCGGTCAAAAACTGATTCTCTCGCTGCCGCTCTTGCTCCAGGAGAAAAATGAACAGGAAAGAAAACTTTGAGGCTTTATTCTAAACACTAGAGGTGCCTTGCTGTCTACATACTGACGTTGCTGTCCTAACCAAAACAGAACTTAAAAACGACTGAATTGAAATGTTCTTCACAGGCAACAGTCATTTGTGAAGCTTCTCATATCACATGCAAGAGAGTGTCAAGGTTGATTATAAGAGTTGGTCATAAGCAGTGTTGCCAAGTCTACGGTTTTTCTGCGGTATTGGGCTACTTTAGCTGTTGTCGTGGGTTGTTTTTCATGTCCGTGGGTTGAAGCGACCCCAATAACGTGATATTTAAACCCTGCAATCAAAATTTTATGCAATTTTTACCGGGGGACCCCTCCAAACGCAATTTGGGCTAGTTTTGAGAAGCAATTGGGTGGGCTTTGTGAAAACCTGGCAACCCTGTTAATTAGCATGTTACATGATATTCTAAAAAGTACAAAAAGAAATGCAAAATGTTGGGTGATTAGTGCAGTTTTATTAGATGGTGCTACTTTTATCAATACATTTTCTTATTAAATAAAAAAAGAGAGCAGGGACGCACAGCATATATTTTTTAATTGTCTGTCAATAATGAATATTTACTTCTATTATCATTTTCCCGATTTGTATAACAAATTTAATAACACTGTTAAATGTAATCTTTAGCAAATCTCAAAACAAAAAATATTTATGAAATATCCATCTTGAAATGAATAATTTCAAAATAAAATATAAAACGTGATATAAAATTTTTAAATGACATTTTTTCAATATTTACAAATATTTATTGGTTGCTGACTATAAATAAATAAAAAAGTATTTTTCAAAATTCTAATATAATTTTTTTATACAGTTTAAATATTTTAATATACCTATTATTAATCAGCTATACAACTGAAATACTATAGTACAGAATTATTAAAGAATAATTGAAACTTATTTTAATATATTCATCAGTTAACAGCTATAAAATAAAAATTATAATATCAGTCTCTTCCAAAATATATATAATTGTTTTTTCCCTCAGTTCCTTTCATTATTTAATGTGAACATTTTCACAGAAATTGTTGTAAATAATGCATTTATGAATTACCTTTGTGATGGATACATAATCCAGCCTTAGAATTAAGCCAAATAATGTATAAATAGGAAGCATAAATTGACTGACATAATATACTGTATGAATTTTAAGAGGATTTTTTTTTTTTTTAATTAATACTGTAAACGTCACATGCATTTTATATTATGTTTTATATTTAGCTTGAATCCAGAAAGGGTCCGTATGTAGACTCATTAAGTAAAATGACCAATGACTTACAAAGCACTGACAAAAACACAAGGAAGGCAGCAGATGGAGTGGCCAAACATATGTTCACATGGACACGTACACCACGGCTCCACTAGAAGCTTAACAGCCAGCCAGTCTCTGGCACCGAGAGGTTGAGGAGGCATCAAGTCGGTCTCTGAGGAAATCACTTTCAGAAAAAGCAATCAAGGAGCACAAAGCTGTACCACAAGCACCTTCAAGCCTCCACATAAATCACCCTCACTTGCGGTAGCATTAACGGCATCACGTTACCAGCCTCAGTAAACTTCAGCGAGGGTCTTGGCTTTAAGAGAACAACTAAAGGGCAAACAAAAACAAAGAACGAAGCCGCAAATCTTCACCAGAACCGATCAGTGTTTTGACAGATCTCTCAATTGCATGTCACTCTCAGAAACCCCATCACATTAGTAATCCAACCCTGTTGATTCTAGAAATCATTATTGGCATGAGCCGGTGAAAAATAGATCTGAGTCTGCCTGCAATGGCTTGATCTAAGCCATTATGTGACTTGATAGGCATCATTTTAAAAAAGCAAACTTACAGCCGTCACTAAATAAATAAATAAATATAGGGAATGACATAATAATCACACAGCATACGCACATTAGATATTTCCAAGAGCAATAACCACAATCTATTAAGAGCAGCCAATGCTTTTTAACCTGCTCTTTGGGGTCTGATATGGTTATATGGTTTCATCATACAGCACAGCTGATTCACATTCGCTGCTGCAGAAACGGAAAGAAAATGATAAACTAGGAAAAAAAAATGGGATGGAAGCCTGTTTCAGCATCAGAGGGAAAAAAACTAAAATAAAGTGCTTACTGTGACTTCATTTTTCTGAATTGTGTCCATTTTTCATAATTGTAACTACATCTAAGAATTGGGACTTGGGCTTATTTATCACATTTGAGACATTTCTTGTAATTCTGCTGTTATATCTCAGAATATGTCTGTTTCACAAGTGCAATATCTTAGAACTGTCATTTTTTTCAACTTTAAATCTCAAAATTGTGACTTGTATTTGTCACGGTTTTGGTAAGGGAGGAACTCAAGTGCAGACAGGGAATCACAAAACAAGGGGTTTATTCACAAAAAGGGGAAAACAAAACCCACGAGGGGGAAAACAGGACTAGGGCAGATACAGCAAATACTAAATAGACTGACTAGACGAGATAAACAAACACTCAAGACAGAAGAACACTAACTATAAACAAACACTCACGGTATACAAAGACTTCTTCAGGGATGACAATACGTGGAACAGTTTGAGGAAACAATCACATCAGAGGTACAGGTACAAATCACAATCACAGGTGAGGAACAATGAACCGACAAAAGACAGAGCACACTAGGGGATCTAAATAGGGGAACTAATCAAGAGACAACAGGTGGCACAGATAAGGCAATCACAACAAGACAAGGATAACAAGGGGGGCGGGGCAAGGGAACGAGACAACACAAGCACATGGCCCAAAGACAAGGCCATGTGCTTGTACACAAAACACGGGTCTGCCATGATCCTGCCTCAAGACTAGGAAAAATCAAGGACACAAGGGCAGAATCATGACAGTATTTGTGTTTTTTATTGTAAGGATGTGACTTTGGATCTTACAACTGTGACTAGAGCTTACAAATTAGACTTAATTTCTTGCAACTGTTTTATATTTTAGAACAAGACTTGAAATCTTACAAGGATGCCTTCATTTCTTATAGTTGTAGCTTTATATCTCAGAAAATGACTTAAAGGGATAGTTCACCCAGAGATGAAAATTACCCCATGATTTATTCAGCCCCCATTCACTGCCATCATAAAGTTTGGAAGAGCTGGGACATTTTAAATTAAATCTCAGATTGTATTCGTCTGAAAGAACCAAGTCATATACACCTAAGATGGCTGGAGGATGAGTAAATCAATCAAACAATTGCAACTTAATTTCTTGCAACTGTGACTTTAAAAATTAGAATATGACTTTAGATCTCACAATTGTGCTTTTATTTCTTATAGTTGTAGTTTTATATCTCAGAATATGACTATATCCCAAGATTCTAACTTTAAATATCACAATTACGACTACATTTTTTTTTTTTTGTAATTGTGGCTTTATATCTTAAAATGTAACTGTATCTCATGATTCTCGCAATTAATTTTATGTAATTGTGTACCTATTTTTAAAGGGTAACTAAACCCCTGGTCAGAGCCTGACTCCACCCACTGGCAATATTGAAAAATGCTGAAAAGTGGGTAGATCACAGCGGAGATAGAGGGGACGAGCCGAGGGCGGTGCTGAGCGAGAGCGGCATGAACCTGAGACCTGCAGTGACGGATTGATTGACAGCTGCTGTCAGAGATGCTAAAATGGAGAGTGACTGTAGTGACGCAAGTAGCTTTGCAACAGAGCGATCATTTGAAGTCTAGGACTTTTCTCCCCCACCTTCACCTGAAGTGGAGGATGTCGAGGTGTCTGTTCAAATCAATTCGAGCTGCTGGCTAAAACTGCGGTCTTAAATCCCGCACCGCGTCACTTTTCAGTGTGAGCTGTGTGGAGAACAGGCGGCAAGGAAGTCGACCAGAAGTTGAAGTCGGCCGCGTGCCGCCATCTTGTAGCAGAACTTCACTTGCGTTAGCATTCCCATTGACTCCCATTCATTTTGGCGTCACTTTGACAGCGAATAACTTTACATCTGAGGCTTTTAAAGACTCCGTTTGTCCATTATTTATTTCTAAAGATACACGACAATGTATAAAGGGCTCCATTACCTTCTATGTTACATTATGGCCCCGTATAAACAGTTTTTGTAAAAATAGGCTAACGATTGCGTCATAACCACGCGACTCTCTGTCGCATTACCATACAGACAGGACGAGAAGCTCGCAGGCAATTAACTTAATATGGCGTACTGGCGTTACATTTTAAAATACTATACAAAATAATTAAGAATACTTACTCCTGCTCACTCACGACAAATAACTCCCCGCTCAAGCTCGCCGTCTCTGCAAGATTAACGATGGCAGTTTGCACGCACAGCTACTAGAAGATTTACATCTGTCAGACAGGTTGCTGACGTCGTCAAGCTTCGTTTGAGTCTGCACGTCAGAAACGGAAGTGCTAAAAAACGCTAAAAATGGGCTTCACTTGTCTCAATTGTCTCTAATTTTAAAGTCTGCTGGAAAACTATGCAGTCCAGCAGTGCTGTCGCAACCAGCAACACACCTCCGTACCATCCTGACCACTGTACTAAATACAGATAAATCTACGCTAACTTGAAGCTATCCTAACTGATGCAATACTATGCTACTAACTAACTGTGCTTCTAACAATACTAATGTTACACTAACAACTATGCTAATTAACTACATAGGCAACACAAAATAATCTAAATAACTATATAATTACTATGCTAAATAGATTCTATAATAGTCTATCCTGGTCGTTTTCACGCTCGCAATTCCAACTCCTGCCTCACTACAGTGATTTTGACGGAACAAGATGGTTTTATACTGCCACGAGCGTGGTAATTCGTACCAAGGGGCGTGGTGAGCTGGAAACTGCTTATGTCACCTGCCACAGCTTACGTCACTCGCCACCGCAACATCCAATAGGAAAAATCAACTGCAGTAGCCCCCGTTCAACCTGAACCTGTTTTTACACCATATATTGTAGAATTAAAACACTTTATACTCAAATGTCAAAAAAGTTACTCGAAACAATGAACAGCACTAATAAAGCCCCATTCCTATAGATCATTAACTAAAAAAAGTTGGTTTAGGGTTAAGTTACTCTTTAAATGCAACTTAAAGGAACAGTACACTTTTTTTTTTTTTAAATAGGCTAATTTTCCAACTCTCATAGAGTTAAACAATTGAGTTTTACCATTTTTTAATCCATTCAGCTGATCTCTAGGTCTGGCGGAAACACTTTTAGCTTAGCTTCGCATTTATCATTGAATCTGATTAGACCGTTAGCTTTTCACTCAAAAATGACCAAAGAGTTTCAATATATTTTCAGATTGTTTTCTGGCACATGCTTCAACCATGGTACAGCAGCAAAGTTCCTTGATTATTAAGCTGGAATGAGAGTATAGTTCCTAGCCATTTCGGCCTAGGAAATTGCAACTTTATGATAACCTCCTCGGAGAAAGACACAAGGGTCCCGCCCTCTCCTCCGGGGCAAGGACCGCAGCGTGGGCTTCCGAAACCCCGAGAGTTGGCGCTGGATCTGGTGGTTAGGGAAGAAGATAGGGACTTGTACATCTCCCCTCCACCAGATTAATATAAGAAACCCACAAGCACAGCACAGCCACGAGCATGAGCCTATTTTCAAAAAAAAGTGGCAAGTTCCTTTAATATTTCATAATGGCGACTATATCTCATAATGCAATTTTATTTCTCAGAAGTGTGCCATTATCTATAATTGAGATAAACCAAGAGCTGGAAGGTAAAAGCCTTAGATAACTCATCAAAACAACCTCTTTTTTGCCATCATATGCCACATAAAGTATTTAATGAGTAAATGTATAGTAAAATACAAACATATTTTTATCAAAATAAAAATATGCCATGATTACTTTGTGATTGCTAATGTGTTTTAGAGTGTTTTGGTATAAAGTATAAATTCTGCATATGTATAATTTATACCCATAATACAAATGTCAAGGGAGAAGTTAGACATTGAAAGCTGAATATTTATGGTTACGGGTGTGCTAATTCCTGTCCTTAAGTATGAGTAAAAGCAAATAAATCCTCAACTCTTAGTACAGCTCCAAACTCCAAGGTCCCTCAGTCTGCAAGGTTGGCAAACTACCCCAAATAATGATAAAATGCCCAATAAAGAAGCCTCAAATTAATAATAATGCATAATAATTCTTTCTGAGCTGTCTTTTGAGAATTGTCTGCTTTTATTTGCAGGTTCTGGGTCAAAAGCAAATAGGACAGACTGATTTCCAGTGACCGCTGTGAATGTCAAAAGTTGCATGCTGATCTAAGACATGTTTCTCTTACATTAGCTGCTTTTAAATGTAATAGCGGCTGGTCACAGATCAGCAGGAAAGAGCATGCTCCACTGACAATGTCAGACAAAGAGCAAGCTAGCAAAAGCTAAAAACAATTGTCACAGCCAGCAGACAAACCTCAGCACTTCAGGAAAGGTACAGAGAAGATAAAATACAAAAACAACAACAAAGCTAAGCATAAAATATCTGCTGAATCTCTGAGAAGCTCTTTATTTGAACAGCACACCATTAATCTCATAAAAGTTATGAGGACATCACACTTCAGTGCTGAATTCTTTTATCTGAATATTATTTCAGTCTTTAAATTGCAGCTTAAGATCTTAAAAAATTGATTATATTAAAAATAATAATATGGCATTTTACAGGTAAAATATATAATGCATTAATTACAAAATTAAGAGTCAAGGGGCAAAATCTAAAAGTATAAACATTACAATATTTTTTTTTCTTTTTCATTAATTTTTAAAAAAGTCAGAAGGTTTAAGGTTAATTGACTGGATTTTATTGTGGGTCAACAAAAAGTAAAGAATACAACAAATGTCATATACAAAAAGTTAGCAAATCATGCGTTTTTATATATTTTTTTGCATTACTGTAGCAAAAACAAATCCCTAAATACTCAAGGAAGCAATACATTTTTTTAAAATAAATAAATACGTTAAATTAATCACAGTTAATCACATAGTTTATAAACAAATTCGATTTTGTAATGTGTTGGTAGGGTGCCCATATTTTTTAGTTTATGAACTAGATTTGTAAATTTTTGTAATCAAATCAAATAGGGACGTAACGATTAATTGCGAACTGGCTGAAAATTGATTCAAATATATGACGATTTAAATCGGTTTAGATGCTAACAAATCGCGATTCAGTTAGGGGTAGGAATTTATATGAATGTATGTCTGAGAGGAACTTACTGTCTTTAGATGGTATTTTTTATTTTCATCTTGCCATAACTGCAGTGCTGCTTTGTTTACAAGAAAACCAGGAAAACACTTTAAGCGCCACCTGCTGGCAGGGAGTAAATCTGCGTCTCCTTCAACTCGTCTGCTGTTTCTGTTTAATGAAGATATTTTTTATGTATAGTTTCACAGAACTGAAGTCAAATCTTTCTGTTTTTGCTTCAGATTTCGAATTTATACAATCTAATTTATATTAAAAGCTGCTCATGTTGCATGTATGCAGCATGTTTGTTTGGATCATGATTAAAATATAGTTGTTGCCTCTAATTTTAAATGTAAAGAGCATAGACAAAGCCTTATTTTGTTTATATGAATAGATTTATTTTATTTTTCCCACTTATTAATTTGATTTGGGGCTTTAAAATTTAAGTTTAGTTTTGTTATTTACATTTACATTATACAAAAATTGTGTTATTTACAATAGCAGACACTTTTATCCAAAGGGACTTACAATTAGGACAATAGAAGCAATCAAAACCAACAAAAGAGCAATAATATGCATATTAGTATATTATTATAGTGTTATATTTCAATTTTGCAAAGAAACATGCAGCATTTTGTCCAAGCAATAATAAAGGGATTATTTTATTTTTTATTATCATCCATTTTTTCTCAGTCAACTATCTTTATCGTTATGAAAAACATAGAAGAAAGTATGATTATTTTGGGCAGCCCACATGCACACCACCCCTCTGTTCCGGTCAGGAAGTACTAGTGCCAGCACATGCTAATACATTGGATGTCTTGCCCCTGCACTGAGACTGCCAGCTCTGCAAATGCCCCTGAAAGACACAACTACAACCATCCATGAGTGTGCTAGACTATATGATCGCTTTCACTTCTGCTGTGGTGTTTGTTAAGATCTAAGAGTCTGTCATGTAGATCAACACAAGGTGTGAGACGTTCAAGGGTCAGTTTGAGTTTAATTATAAAATGAATACTTTTATTTGGCAGGAATGCATTGAATTGATCAAAAGTGTCAGTAAAGACATTTCTGATGTCACAAAATATTTCTATTTCAAATAAATGTTCATTTAAGCATTGATAATAATAATAAAAAAAACAGCTTGAACAGCAAATCAGCATATTAGAATGATTTCTGAAGGATCATGTGGAATAAATCACATTTTAACATATATTCAAACAGAAAACAGTTTTTTATATATACTTTGCAATATTACTGTTTTTACTGTATTTGTGCTCAAACAAATGCAGCCATTAAAACTTGCTCTGTTTTAAAGCCTGCCCATAAAATTCAAGCCATTTTATATCTTTTTCAATAAGCCAATTAGTCAAAATGTTTGTGCTTTAACTATGAAGAGATGCACATATCTGCATTAAATGTCTTATTTTACCTTCAAACACAATCCAATCAAATAGTACTCAAGGATCTCAAGGACCATATCTACATATATAATATGTAAAATATTTCTTTCTCTAAACAGAAAACTAGAAATAAAGAAATAATGAATATTACTTTGAAACTGCAAAAGCAGTAATGTAAGCCATGCATTATTTAAACACTAATACTGTTTTGCGTTCACTAAAGTTTCGGGATAATAAATGAGCTGTCGTTGTGGCATGTTTCTATTCTTAGCTTAGTTCAAATAAGGCTTAAACTGACATCAAACCATGCAAATATATCCTGTCTGTCATTAAGTACATGCTTCAGATGTGAGTCACACCAGAAACACGACCTGTGACGTGACTGTGCTCTCGCTTTCTCTACTGACAGTTACGAGAGACGCAAACAACGCTGTTTACATGCTGGCGGGGTGAAACCTGATTGAGCTCTCTATGTAGAAATAGTTTTGTAGATAATATAACTCAGCAAATCTGATGAAAAGTATCCTTGACAGAAAGCATGTCCTAACAGAAAATATACTTGACAATAATCCCAGAAAGTGCAAAGTTTTCTTGTTTCATTGGCTGCTGTTAGGTTAAGTCACAGTACATTGTTTTTAAAAAATGTCAACAAACCAATTAAAATAAAACAAATGGCATAAAGATTTGTCTGTAGGTTACATATTTGGATTATGAAAATTGTATACTAATTGGTCGCGCATTGCATTATGAAGCGCAAGGTTGTGGGTTCGATTCCCTGGGAACACATGATATGTAAAAATTAATAGCCTGAATAAGTAAGTCGCTTTGGATAAATTTGTATGTAAACTTTGATAAAACGCTAAACTGCTGCACAGTGTGATACAATCACAGCCAATCACAACATATTTCATTTTGGACTAATAAGCTATGAAACCAAAAGACAGCTGTACTTGTAAGTGATAACTTTTAACACTTAAAATGTACAAAAAAAAATTACGTTAACAAAACTTGGTGTGTAGTTTGCATATTTGGATTTTGAAGAATTAGTACCAAGTGAATGTTTATGAAAAACACAGAAAAACACACGCAACCTCTTCATGCTTTCAGGGTGCTTTCACGCTAACACTTTTGGGGCGTACACAGGTTCGATTGACGTCAGAGCTGGGTTCGTTTGGACGATGTGAACGCTGTCTTCTGAACTCGGGTGCGCAGCGATGAACCGTACCCAAGTCCGCTTAAAAACGGTGGTCTGGGGTACGGTTCATGCGAACTCTGGTACGGTTCGCAGCTGATGTTAAAGCAAACATATCAAATCACAGAAGTGAACCGCTAATAATTTGTGTTTGTGTGTGTTTCACTCACTTTCCTGAGAAGTGTGACTGATGCGCTGCAAACAGAGAGCTGTATATCTCATTTCTGTTCACCTTCAGTGTTCTTCCGATCATTTGCAGTACATTCGTAAGACAGACGCAAGTGCCGTCATGTAACGAAGCTTTGTAAACAAAACGTACGTTTCAAAAACGTAAATATATAAAAGTGCAGAGAGCAATGTAATGCGTTTGCCAACTTCTCCTGTGGCGTCATAATTAAGCTATGGGGTAAACAGTTGCTGGCTTGATGATGCAAATGAACCACGGTTCAGACCCAAATAACATAATATGAACGCAGTCCAGTGGGGGCAGGGGGAGGGGGGAGCATCGAACTCGGGTTCGGACCAGGCAAGAGAACCAAGTGTGAAAACACCCTTAAATTGTCACTGAGCTGGGCTGTTATCATAGCAAAGGACAGTTATGTGTCAGCTGACGAAGCGAATCATGAGAGACAGAACGCTCTGTGCTGGCATCTCAGAAACACACTCACGCAATCACACACTCGAGAGTTTGTATTGACCATCTGTCTCACACACACACACAGGCGTGGCTTGTGGACAGTGTGACGGCTGCCATAGTTAAGCTTATGGTGTTTGTCAACTTTCCCTGCATGTAGCAGAGCATTGCACAGTGACCGTCCACGGTGAGTCACGCTACCCAGACGGGACGGCAGCGTCGACTGCCAAAAACTCAGTCAGCACCATAGAGGTCTGAGTGCTCCACACTCCCAGCATGCAGTGCGGCTGCCAGATGATTTTTAAAGCCACATTTGCACACTACCCACTGGGGAACACAAATACACCCACTGAAAGCTGGCATTTAAAAATATGGTGAGAAGTAGTCGAGAATCTAACCTCCTGTGGTAAACATCCGGCATTTGAAAACAAATGGGAGATGCAGATTTGAAAATTAAACTGACACATTATGACACTGGTCTTTGCATTTATTATGTCAACAAAAAAAAATGGATGAACTGTGATTGGTCCCTTTAAATGTTGTTCAAGCTGCAAAGCAGTCCAGACTTTGTGTCGATAAACATAAGTCCGACTCTGTGAGACTGGACTTACACAAGCAGAAAAAAATGTTGATCTGAAAATCTAAAAAATGATGCAACAGGATGATATGGATCACAAAGGCATGCTAGTCAAAATAAAAAAAATGCTACGAATGACAGAAATTCATCCATTTATTGGAAAACGTAACGGTTTTGAAAGCTAAAACGTATTCAGTCAAAACTATTTAAGGATTTCTGTCTCAGGATAGTGTAATTGTGCAGTAACACTCAAAAATGATTTATTTGTCTGTCTCTCGGTTTGAGTTTCCATTTGAAATCTTA
The DNA here is from genome assembly GCF_023724105.1 of Carassius gibelio. Lineage (NCBI taxonomy): Eukaryota > Metazoa > Chordata > Actinopteri > Cypriniformes > Cyprinidae > Carassius > Carassius gibelio. Next base: position 16,162,059 of record NC_068420.1, on the reverse strand, counting down.
AAAATCAATATAAATATCAAGCCAAAAATATTTCTCAGTGCTTTTTAAGGTTTCTTTTTAACTGCAATACGCAAACCAAGCTGAACTATATAGTTGTGCATTACTAATCATTTTAGCATACCAACATATTATAAACAAATTCCTTTAAAGTACTACTTTATGTCAGATGATTGCGATCTTGGCTATTTTAGATACTGTTAGTATTGTTTATAAGACATGACGGCGCTTATTTTTACCTCACCCTGCCAAGCATTAAATGAATTCCAGAAATTCCAGTTAAAAGTCAGTATCGTTGATGTAAGTGAGAGTATGCTGTTCTTCCTGATTTTTTGGATATCTGAATATTTCTTTCCCAGCCTGGCGTATGTTTCGACAGAATCCCTTATCCGATGATAACTGAAAGTGGCACTGTGACAAGAGCGCTAACAAAGAGAGACTGTCAAAAAGTTATATTAGAGTAGCACAGAACTAAGAAGGGGTTGTAAATTTGATCAGTTTGATCAAATTGGATTAAAAGTTGATTAATTTTAGATTACAATTTTGAATTATGCCTCTACATTTAATATTATCATGTTTTTCAAATAGTTAGGACCTTATTAAAAATAGTTTATAGTGACACATTAATATTTATAATAGTTATAATAATTGAATTAAAAAAACAATAACTAAATTTGGGGACATTCCATAATATGGGTGCACTGAAAAGAAGAACAAAAAAACTAAATTTGGAAATTAAATTAAATTAACATATTAAATTTAATTTAATTTAAAGTTTCAATGTTTTTTAATAATTAATTAAATATATTTGCATTATTTATTTATTTATGGGTGCACTGAAAAACTTTGGTGATAATTTACTAAGTAGTAAAATAAAATAATAATAATAATAAATAAAGAGCAAACAGCGAAACAAAATAATACATATATATATATATATAGATTTTTTTTAAAGTATAAAATCTGAAAATCGCGAATTTTACGTTTAGATTTTTTCTGTCTGTGTTCAAAAGGAAAAATACTGTTCACAAAGAGTCTAAATGTCTATATTCACTTGTAAACAACTCTATTTTAGGATTTGGGGTAGTTGCATAGCACTAAAATCCATGGGAAGTCCCCAATTACGCAATCTCGTAATCGTGTGTTTGTGTGGTATCACCGGTGTGTAGCTTCTTACCCATCTTGGTTGTCGTCTTCGTCCAGATTGGAAAGTAGCTGGGATCCGGCCAGCGAGAGGTCCAGGGCAGCCAGAGGAAGGTCCCTGTAGGTGAAGCTGACCAGCTGCACTGGAGCCATGCACTGGCCTTCATCCTCCACCTGCTGGGAGATCACCTCCAGGTCCGGCGCTGCCGCCTGCTGAGGGGGCCTGGGGACACACGGGACACACTACTCTATTGTCTCCTTACTTGAACTGTCCACAAAGACATTACATACTGAACCACTGAGTAAATGAAACCATCTACCTGTATCACAGATGGGAAGTCAACATGAAGTGAAATCTGACACACTGAACTTTAACATGTTTCTTGTCTTACTGTGAATAATATATCAGTACATCCATTAATACCCTCTAACCACCTTCAGAAACCAACTAGATCCAACTTAACAATTTCCAATCAGTGCACTGGGAAGTTCATTAGGATTGTTCATGTAACACAGGCAGCTGACTTCCGGCAAACTACTTCATTCATATGAACCATTCATATGAATTGATTCACTAAAATGACTCACTGATTTATTTGAGGCATTGAGTAAAAAGTCATTCAAGGGATTTTGAAATATTCAGTTAAGCGTAATTGTTTGCACTGGAAAGTTTTAATGAAACATTTCATTCGGACGGTTCATGTAAATCAAGCATTTAATGTTTCTGGACCGCTTCATTCACATGAACCATCCAAAAGAACTGATTCACTAAAATGAGTCACTGATTCATTTGAGGCACATTGTTTGTTTTGGGAATTTAGACTATTGTGAACATGTAAAGCAGCAGTTTACTTGTCAAACTGCTTCATTCATAACATAAGATGCGCCTGAAAGAAAGAAGTCACGCATTAAAATGACTCACTGATTCATTTGACACACTGTGTAGAAGTTATGTGAGAATTTATGATAGCAAAAATATTAGTTTTCAATGTTAAGTATAACGATTTAGTGAATCAGTCCATTCAGATTTGTTATGTTAATCAAGCATTTTAGCATTTAGCGAACTGCTTTATTCTCGTGGATTTTTTGAAAGAACCGATTCACCAAATGATTCACTGATTTATTTCATGCCATGTGTAGAAGTCCTGAATTTTTGGTAGCAAAATATTTAATTAAACACATTTGCTTGCACTGGTAAGTTAGACTCCATTTGGTGAAGTTTCATGTAAACCAAACAATTTGTTTAAAATAACTACTTAATTAACATGGACCAGCTAATAGAAGTGATTCACTAAAATGAGTCACTGATTCACTTGAGGACTTGTGTAGAGATTTTTGCAGTTTAGGAAGTGAAATATTAAGTTAAGTGCAGTTTACTTTGGGAAGGTAGATTGATTTTAATCAGTCAATCAAACTGTTCAGTACACGGTTCAGGTAAATCAAGCATTTTACTTTTTTAAACTGACCGATTTACATCTGAACAAACCAATTTACTAAACTGATTCACTGATTCATGTAGGGCCCTGCATAAAAGTCCATGCGAGACACTGCACATAATGTACTATTTACTTGTTCATAACTAGAAGTGTTTTAATGCTGTCTACAATACATTAAAAAAATAGGTAGCATTTTGTTGTTTTTGTTTGTTTTTAATTATAATTACAATTATTTTATCCAGTGCTGGGGGAAATGCATTACAAGTAATGCGAGTTACATAATCAGATTACTTTTCAAGTAACTAGTAAGGTAACGTATTACTTTTCAATTTTCAATGAAATATCTGAGTTACTATTTTTAAATAAGTGACGCAAGCTACTTTGTTTTCCCATTTATTTGCTCACATCATTCCTGTACCCCTTTTGAGAGAAATTGGGAGTAAGTGCAGAGGCAGAGGCACTATCTTTAGCCTGAGGCTTATTAATTTCAATTAGTAATGCAAATGCAATTACCGGTAGTTAATTTCACCGACATTGATTTCATCGTTTTCATCAAATATGTCACAATATAGAGCAAAATGAGTTGCATATCATGTCGACTTCAAACAGCAAACAATAGCAGGGCACATATCAGAAGTGTGCAGCACAAAAACAGAGAATAAGTTGATAAATAAGAGCCTTGGAATTAGCATACGGAAAAACGCCATGTCCGAAGGAGAAAAGACGAAGAGTACAAACACAATACACAAGAGGAACTGTATATTTGGTACAAAGAAGATGGGAAAAAATCATGCCACGGTTAAGAATGCAAGAGAGGTCAGGGATGAGGAGCGTGTTTTATTTCAACAATACATGATGCATGAGACACAAACACAATGAACAGCTAGCAACAGGAGAGTGAACTGAATCACAGAAGCCACAGAGACCCAGAATCCCATTATTGAGATGTACTCCCACCGTTCACCGACTGAAGCGTCCGTGAGACCGATGGGAAGCAGACAGAGGAATCTCAAAAAGGGCACGGCCGCAGACGTGGAATACGGAAAAGGAAACCTCAGTGGCTACATAAGAAATGCATGAAAGCAGATTAAGTTGAGGCCGGCGTCCCACGTGTCTAGATTGATTCCTAAACCCCGAATATTCATCACGGTCACACCATCCCGGTCCCACAATAATGAGGCATCGGGAGAATTTCAAAGCACAATATAGTGGCAAAACAACAAAGTCCCACAGTTGGATGTCATGGTCAGTTCTGTCCGGGTTTGTCTTTGATTTATTGGATTCAGTGCGCTGATTCGACTCACGTTTGCAGTCTGGGATTGCTGTTCTCAATCTAAGCGCGAACACGGCAATGAAGATATACTTCTGCAATGCTTACTCTTAGCTGTTTGCTCTTGATTTCGTGGCGACTTACTGAAGCAGTTCACACAAACAAGAGTAAACGATTACAAAATGTTAATTTTTGGTAGAACTACTTCTTTAATGCAGTGTACAACATTGGAATCATGAAGACCATCTGTGCAGTAAAGACAAGTAGTCATACTTCCAAAATAAGCGGCAATGTGATAATTTTTAATCATAAAGTACGCTCTTAACTGAAATCAATACTCGCGACCCTGAAATACGTCTTAATCAAGGGCAGAAGAAAGGACAGAACGGACGCAGAGAGGGGCAGGATCCTGGGTTTTGGCTTCTGTCCCAGGCGTGCCGGATGAGGGGAGATAAATTATGCCAGTACAAAGAAAAAAGCAGAGGGAAACAAAAAAGGAAGCTTGGAATAGTACAGAGATGGAGAAGAAAAACGAATTATTACCACTGCGAATACATGGTCAGTAGAGAGACTACTTTGTACTGTATACAGTATGTGTGGATTGAGATTGTGAGAAAGTGATTTTATGATAAGAAGTGTCTCTGTTGGATACTGGCCCATGGCAATCTTTAAAATGTTATTGGCTGTGGACCAAACATACTGTAATTTCTTCAGAAAAGCCTCTTCTGGAATATTCTTCTCTCCTTTTCATCTGTGTGCATTGTGTTTTGAGTAAACAATGCATTAAACATAAATTAATGATGAATAATTGGGTGAATCTTAAGAAATCTGTCTAGGACGTTATATTTCTAACCCAGAATGAATTTTTTCTTTTTTTATATTTTTTAAAACATGTAAGAATATTATTGGGGGGCCATAAAATGTTTGCATTGTGACAGTTAATTTTCAAGACATATTACTATACTATAATATTAAATGCAAGTAAAAATAAAAACCAATATTTAGATTTATTTGAATTTTTGCAATTATTTATTTATTTGTATAATTTTTTAGCAAAATTTTGTATTTACAAAATAGTATTAGTATTTTGTATTAGGCAGCAATTATTAGTAGTTTAGAAGTATTTTATTTATTCCTTTAATTTTATATATATATATATATATATATATATATATATATATATATATATATATATACATATATATATATATGAGTGTGTGTGTGTGTGTGTGTATTACTATAATTCAGTAATGGAAATGACCATTGCAGGGTTATTATTGTTAACTGTTAATTCTATTTTTTATTTATATATATATATATATTTTTAAAGAAAACATAAATACTGGAAGAAACAATTAGAATTTTTACCATGCTTAAAAATGTAATTTAAAATAAACATTAAAAAAAATTACAATTAAACAATACAAAAATACAATAGAAAAACAAAAGCTTAACATTCATAAATACTAACACACCATAATACACTGACAAAATAGACATATGATTCATTTAGAAATTGCAAGCATATTTCACAATAATTACTTTATTTTAAAACACTCCAATAATTTTTGTTTTAATTACAACTTACAAAATATTTTTTACAGTGTATATATCTATAATACTATAAAATAACACTGCACCACTGCGAATGAATGAATGAATGAATGATTTAAATCAAAATGAAAGCATCTGAACAGATTATGGTAATGAGAGGAAACAAGGTTAATTGCCTCAAATTTAATGTCACAATGCAAAAAAACAAACAAACGTAACTTTCTTTATATTTTATTTATTATTTCAACTGAAGTTTGCAATAAATGACAGCAGTGTACTGTACATCATCAATCATAGTTTTACAGACACCGAAATGCTCCACGACAGCAGCGCTTCGGTCGCACTTCTCCCCAAAATCTCTTTTCCCACCATTCATGCCGGCTGGCTGGTAAAGGACAGCCTCAGCATGTGGCGTCCCATCCTCCCTGATGCTATCCGCACATTTGGCACTGCTTCCCAGCGATTGCTAACAGGACTCTAATCAGTCCTGACACGCACAAACTGTTCAGGGCATCAAAATCACATTTTCAAATAACCATATGCAATGGTGTAACTCTGTCAGGTACTGATGAAGGGCCGTCGCTGGGGTCAGTAGGGCTGTACCAGTGGACCCTGTTTGAAATAGTTTAATTTATATGTTCATTCTATTTATTTATTTGGGCTATTTACACAATGTTTAAGTTTTTTCAAGTTTGTAGCTGTCCAGGCACAGAACCCAAATAATTAAATGTAAAATAGCACTGCATAGTCTTCACTGTAAAAATAAAATATACAGTTCAGCGAGCGGCAGAGAGGAGCAGCACTTTCAGTTAAAACAGATATTGTGTTGTTTCTCTAATTTTACATGCAAGTATGGCCGAAATCACAGTAAAAAAAGAGTAAAAATATTTTTACATTTTTAAGGAACAGTTTTTCATTATAATATAAAGGAATAAATGACTTTTTTTTTTATTATAATTTCCTTTATAACTGTTTTTACTGTATTTTTTATTTATCTGCATTAGATAATCACATTCCAAAAATAAAGTACTTATAATTAGATTAGAAGATGTATAAAAATGCTCATGATCAGATTACAAACATGATTACATAACATTCACAGTAAATTATTAAAAATGTACTAAATTCTAAAACGAATATTTTTTTTCTAATTTAATTATTTTTACATTTCTCCTCATATTGGTATGCAGGTAAACAAAAAAAAAATTACATTTTAGTATGTTTTAGTTTTTTTTTATGTATTTGTTATTATTATTTATTATTTTTTTATCTAAATTAAGTATCATCTTTTCATCAATACAAGAAACCTGACGTAATGTAATGTTAATTTACCTCATGTTGTTTAAAACAAAGTTATTTTTTTCTACTTCTACTATTTTTATATCAGTTTGGTGCAAAATAAACCAATTCAAAACTATGTGATAAATGATTTAGAACAAAAGTGTAAAGGAAATCAAAAGGAGTCTAACATAGATTATTCAAAATGTGTAATCTAGAATATGGTTAAAACTTAATTTTAAAGTCTAATTCTCACTTATATTTATGACTTTTTGCCTAAATAAATGCCTACTTTGATGCTTATTAATGCTTAAAGTAGTTGTCAAGTTTGGGTATGGGTAGGATTATTAAAATATGTTCATGCAGAATAAGGCAATAACATGCTTTGTAAGTACTAATATATGCTAGCAATATGCATGCTAATTAAAGGGGTCATATGATGTGATTTCAAGTTTTTCTTTCTCTGTGGAGTGTTTCAAGCTCTTGGTGCATGAAGAAGATCTGTAAAGTTGCAAAGACTAAAGTCTCAAATCCAAAGAGATATTCTTAATCTAAGTTAAGACTCTGCCACGCCCCCTTGAAACACCTCATTCAAACACGCCCCCACATGTCTACATCACTATGTGGAAATATTTGCCGCACAAAGGTGTGGTTTCAGTAACACAGTTAGTGTTGAAGCAGTCATGTCAGCGAAATGCTGTGTGTATCTAGGAGAAAGCAAATGCTCTTTATTTGTCCTTCCGAGAAAGTAGATGCATTTAGGAATCTTTGAGATTACTTACAACAGAACAGCAACGCATTTTATGGACGACTGTTTCGTGAACATAGGAGAGAAGGTCATTCTGACTTTTCTACGACAATCTGGCACTTCTGAATCAGCTACTGGAAGTAAGTTTTATTTCTGACAAGTGCGGGTGGTGTCGGCCAATCACACTGCACTGGGTCAGTTGACCAATCAGAGCAGACTGCGCTTGTCAGAAGGAGGGACTTTGTAGAAAACAATGCGTTTGAGAGGGATGGGGCATAGAGGACCTACAATAATGTACAGTATTTGAAAAATTATGTGTTTTTTGAACATTAAAGCATGTCAACATATTTTGTTACACCAAATACACAAAATAATGATCTTTAAAAAAGCATCATATGACCCCTTTAATTCTGAGAATTGGACTTTAATATAAAGTGTTGCACACATAAATACACATTTTTAATTTAGAAGGGGTTGTGCTATATCCTCTATGATTATTTTTATTTCCACTGACTGAACGACTTAAACTAGCTGGCGTCTCACTTTGCCCCCAGTGAGTTTACAGCGCACAGTCATAAATCAGCTGGAGAGAATCAATAGAAATAAATAAGAAAGTAGCCCACAGGGATGAACATTAACCCCCACCGACCAGTTTTATGGGTTGCTGCGTTTTCCAGCTTTATAGCTTTGATACATCGTAAATAAAGGCTGGTTACCAAAAATATGTATTTACAAAAAATACCTCAGTTGTTTCTGTCAAATGAAAGAGGGGGCTATATATTTTTTCATATTATATCATTTTTAGTATTTACATTTAATAATTCATTATAATAAAAATACATATAAATTACAAAGAAATCATTTGCACAATTGAATCCATAGCCTTTCTTTCTTTTATTGGTCTTCCAAATAAATTGTGTGGGGTATTCCAGAAACCCTTTAGGAATTAAAATAATAAAAATATTTTGTCAATGTTAGGAAACTTCTAAAAGGAGAATGTTTCTGTTCTGAACGCATGCAACATATTGTTGATGTTTTAGGTGGAACTGCTGGTCTCCAGACCACACTTCACAGAGATGCTGTAATCTTCTGTAGTATCTAAATAGCTTGCACCTCACGCTGCGCTCAGCCATAGAAATGCACAGACGGCAAAGTGAAAACACCTTCCCTTGAAAAGTGTGGAGCTCGACGGAACATGAACCTCAGTGAATCTGCGAGAGGAGACTATGCAGGGAGGCAGAAAAATCCACTGTCAATCCCGGGTTTGGTTAATTAAAGGAAAACTCCACCAGAAATGTTCACCTTTTGTCAGCATTTACTCAACCTTTGTGTTGTTCCAAAGCTGAACAAAATAAGATATTTTGAAGAATAGCTAAATGTTTCTGATCCCCATTGACTTCCATATTATATTTTTCCCATACTATGGTCAATGACTTTCAGTAACTGTTTGGTTACCAACATTATTCAGAATATCTTCTTTTGCTCTCAACAGAAGAAACTCATACAGGTTTGGAATAACTTGAGCATGAGTAAACCATGAACATGTTCAATTATGGGCGAACTATTCCTTTAACACACTATTCCTTTAAAAAATAATGGTTCTCTTAGAAGCAGTTCAGCTCAGTAAAAGTTACTGTAAGCATAAAAGCTATGATGTTGATTCTTATTACTATTTTCAATTTGTAATAACTTTATATTTTAAATAACCAACTATAAAAATTACCAACAACTCAAATATCAACTATATTTACAGTTCACCGACGTTTATGCCCCCAAAAACCATGAACAACACTAAGCCAGACTATGTTTTGTACATTTTTGGACGCGGAGACCAATATTATTAAAATGATTAACCGTTAATCTAAATAATTAATTGTTATAATTAATATATTATATATTTCAATATTAATTGAACTGAATTGAATTGAATTTTACCATGCTGGGTCACGACAAGTCCAATGTGCAAACAAAAGGTATAAAAATATAAGAAATTTATGCAGAGGTGTTATTTTGTACTTGTAAATTGAAATGAAGTAAAAACACTGTGGATATCTCCCGCACATCCATCTAAAAGTTTCTCTTTTATATCACGTTCCTTTAGTACAGTTTTGAGTTATGAGATTCAGTGGCCTTCTAAGACGATAAAATGCTGTTTCAGCATGGGATGCACTACAGTCATCGTAACATCCCTTGATGGGCTACCATACACACTAAACACACTGCAAATCACAGAGGAGATAGCATCTCTATGCCTCTGAACTCGCGGTTTGCAGAGGACAATAACAATACGCTTGAAAACTGATTGCATTACGACTGTGGCCTGCAAACTTTTGGTGATACAGGTGAGAAGTTATATACTACAAAGTCTACACATAGGCCTTGAAACAAGGTAGTAAAACTGCATATAGGGTACAAAAGGGGTGTCAGGTGATACCCGGGTAACATCTGTTAGACCTTCAGAGCCAGATGCTGCAACCAGCATTCATCCTTGGCCTTGGTGTAATAATGTCTGCCACAGTCTTATCGCGGAGACTTGTGTGACATTGAACGGTATTTCGAGGTTAAATAACAATGCAGCTTTGTGTATTATGAACTAGATGATGGTGAAAAAAAGTGTGTCAGCATATTGTGGGCCCAAAAAAGATTCACTTGGACCAAACCCAAGATACAAAGCAAGTTATTTTGAAGAATATTTTTGATCAGAACAGATGTCTGGTGTTGTAAGTCAGAGTGTTTGCATGACCCCTTTTTCTGCAGAGCCATTAAAGGCTATACATCAAAGCTATGAGAAATGAAAGCATATGGTGCAGTGCACAAACACGGCACATTTGGTGTCCCATTACTTGTTTTTAAAGCATTAGTGGCACTAATCCCATGTATTTTAGTTGTGTTATTATGAACCATTAGATGGGTTGGATTAACTATCATGTAATGTAAAACTGATACAGAATGAAAAGTAGCTTGTTTTAAACACCAACTGGTGATTTTTTTTGTAAATTGACCTTCTCAACTGTATCCATCAAACAATGTCATTGTAATTTTTACACACTTGTGTTTGACTGATATTCAATTCGCTGCAGTAAAATGTATATTTTAATACTTTAAATCAACTAATTTTTTCTTAAAAAACATTCAGAATTTGAAATATATGTAAAACTGTCCCGCAGTTTGTGTGTAATTGTTTGCTGTGGAAAAAAAAAAATTAACTCTAAAAATATATTCTCAATTAAAAGCAAATTTTTATTTACAAATAAATAGGTAAATATATAGAATATATGTAAAGAAATGTCCTGTGTACAACCCTGTTGATTTGCCCCAATTACAAAAATGAAACATGATCTAGTAGTAACATGAATCTAAATGGCTTCTCACACAAAGACAAATAATTGAATTCTATTTTTTTTTTTTTTACATTTTGACACAACTTGTTTATCAATTTGCACTGGCTTCCAATAGCTGCTCGCATAAAATTCAAGGCATTGATGTTTGCCTACAAAACTACCACTGGCTCTGCACCCATTTACCTAAATTCGTTACTTCAGACGTATGTGCCCTCTAGAAGCTTGTGTTCTGCAAGTGAATGTCGCTTGATTGTGTTATATATCATTTATATATTATAATCATTGCTCTTTTTGTTATTTTTGATTGATTCCACTGTCCTCATTTGTAAGTCGCCTTGGATAAAAGCGTCTGCTAAATGAATAAATGTAAATGTAATATAAATGTAACTTATGTTCAACCCTGTTACCAAAACATCCAAGAAGTAGCACAATTTAAATGGTTTCTCACACACAGACAAATAATTTAATTCAGTTATTTTCATTTTGATACAACTCGTGCTAACCCTGTTACTAAAATTTTTTCCACGACAAAAAAATCAACCAAACTAGTTTTTCTTTAATTTATCGGTATTCTATTATCATTGGTATCTAAATCAGCATTTTGAGCCTTTTCAAGTCTTTCTAGTAACAGCTTAAGGATATATTTTTGACCCTGTTACACATTTATGTGTGGGTTCTATATTTATTTATTTAATTCAATGATTGATTGGTTAATTATATTTTCTAGAAAAAAAATTAAGTGAAATAAAATCAGTATATATATATATATATATATATATATATATATATATATATATATATATATATATATACAGTATTGTTCAAAATAATAGCAGTACAATGTGACTAACCAGAATAATCAAGGTTTTTCGTATTTTTTTTTTATTGCTACGTGGCAAACAAGTTGCCAGTAGGTTCAGTAGATTCTCAGAAAACAAATGAGACCCAGCATTCATGATATGCACGCTCTTAAGGCTGTGCAATTGGGCAATTAGTTGAATTAGTTGAAAGGGGTGTGTTCAAAAAAATAGCAGTGTGGCATTCAATCACTGAGGTCATCAATTTTGTGAAGAAACAGGTGTGAATCAGGTGACCCCTATTTAAGGATGAAGCCAACACTTGTTGAACATGCATTTGAAAGCTGAGGAAAATGGGTCGTTCAAGACATTGTTCAGAAGAACAGCGTACTTTGATTAAAAAGTTGATTAGAGAGGGGAAAACCTATAAAGAGGTACAAAAAATGATAGGCTGTTCAGCTAAAATGATCTCCAATGCCTTAAAATGGAGAGCAAAACCAGAGAGACGTGGAAGAAAACGGAAGACAACCATCAAAATGGATAGAAGAATAACCAGAATGGCAAAGGCTCAGCCAATGATCACCTCCAGGATGATCAAAGACAGTCTGGAGTTACCTGTAAGTACTGTGACAGTTAGAAGACGTCTGTGTGAAGCTAATCTATTTTCAAGAATCCCCCGCAAAGTCCCTCTGTTAAAAAAAAGGCATGTGCAGAAGAGGTTACAATTTGCCAAAGAACACATCAACTGGCCTAAAGAGAAATGGAGGAACATTTTGTGGACTGATGAGAGTAAAATTGTTCTTTTTGGGTCCAAGGGCCACAGGCAGTTTGTGAGACGACCCCCAAACTCTGAATTCAAGCCACAGTACACAGTGAAGACAGTGAAGCATGGAGGTGCAAGCATCATGATATGGGCATGTTTCTCCTACTATGGTGTTGGGCCTATTTATCGCATACCAGGGATCATGGATCAGTTTGCATATGTTAAAATACTTGAAGAGGTCATGTTGCCCTATGCTGAAGAGGACATGCCCTTGAAATGGTTATTTCAACAAGACAATGACCCAAAACACACTAGTAAACGGGCAAAGTCTTGGTTCCAAACCAACAAAATTAATGTTATGGAGTGGCCAGCCCAATCTCCAGACCTTAATCCAATTGAGAACTTGTGGGGTGATATCAAAAATGCTGTTTCTGAAGCAAAACCAAGAAATGTGAATGAATTGTGGAATGTTGTTAAAGAATCATGGAGTGGAATAACAGCTGAGAGGTGCCACAAGTTGGTTGACTCCATGCCACACAGATGTCAAGCAGTTTTAAAAAACTGTGGTCATACAACTAAATATTAGTTTAGTGATTCACAGGATTGCTAAATCCCAGAAAAAAAAAAATGTTTGTACAAAATAGTTTTGAGTTTGTACAGTCAAAGGTAGACACTGCTATTTTTTTGAACACACCCCTTTCAACGAATTGCCCAATTGCACAGCCTTAAGAGCGTGCATATCATGAATGCTGGGTCTTGTTTGTTTTCTGACAATCTACTGAACCTACTGGTAACTTGTTTGCCACGTAGCAATAAAAAATATACTAAAAACCTTGATTATTCTGGTTAGTCACATTGTACTGCTATTATTTTGAACAATACTGTATATATATATATATATGCCCCAAATTATGGTAACAGGTTTAAAAAAAAGGACAAAACTCATTTAATTATTATATTCTCATTTAATCCGTAACCAGTTTATAAAAAGTGGCATATTAGTGCATCTGTAGATCATAAGTTATATGAATATGACAAAAAGCAGATTGTGTAATTATAACATGATGAAATCATAAACAGTGACTGTTAGTAAATCTGGATGGTACTATAGTCTTCTAAGAGAACAAGCAGAGAGGACGCTGTTGTAAATGTTGAATATCACAATGAGAAAATGATCAGCTTTTTCACAAAACTACAAGACAGACCTCATTAGACAGAACTAAATGTTAGCTGACCTGTTTCAAGCATAAAGGCATCCTCAGGGTGTGTCAGAGTGCATGTAAGCATGCGTGTGTGGAAACATGAGCACATTAATATGCATGCATGTGTGCACAATCACTTCCGTACACGCACACACACATACACACACACATACACACACACACACACCTTGTGTGGTGAATAGAAGGACACATATAAACAATAACAACATGACCAGATGATGTTCAGTACACGGTCAGAAATTACTGAAGAAAATCTGTGTCACGACTGTAGAATGACATCAGTTAGCCTACTTCACTGCAGCTACATGATATGACACATTTACAGGTTGAATATGGATATACTACTTTTATAATATTCTCTACTGATGACGATTCAAAAATCAAGTGATAATGAAGTAGCAACCTTAATATATCCGACTAAATAAATTAATTACCTGTTATTTTTTTACATGCATCAGTTCATTCATTCATTTTCTTAACCCAGCTTTATCTTAGAAAATATGTAAAAACAGTGAAGGAAAAGACTTGCAGAATCGTCATGCAGATTCTAAAAAAGTGAAATAACCATCCTTAGATCCTGGCGCTGTTGACTTTCCTTGCTTTAAGCATTTCTATTTCTATTTCTCACAAAGCAAGATCAGCATAAAGCACATGTAAATAATATCCACATGGCGGTTTTGGTTAGATTTAGTATAAGGAGTTTTGTGGTATACTTGCAATCTATCGTGTGGTGTGTAATTGAGTCAAATGTATCATGTGAATCTCTGCTGCTTACTCCCGTGTCTCAGACTCGCTCTGAAGGCACAGTATACAAGTGCAGCTCTGATGAACAAAGACGGCAGCTGAAGTAATCCACTCTGAATTCACTACCAACCTCCCAAACCTCCCTCTCCTCCTCTCTCTGGACACCGACACCACTGCCATCAGAATACAGGAGCTTCCTGTGAGGGCCACACACCGAGCTCTTCTTCAGAATGCAACATACAAACTGACAGCGGTGCTAGTTTTGGTTGTACTTCAGAGCTGCTTCTTGATTAATATTCTTTCACCATATTTAATTTGACACGAACAGATACAAGGCAGTGAGGAACAGAAGTACAGACCATTCAATCAACGTTATCTCATTGGTATTCAAAGGTACTTGTATGTATAGTGTGTTTCAAGCACACATACATTTTGAATAATTTGCACAGACGTGTCAACATCGTGAACATTAAAGGATTTGGAATCATGTGTACAGCGGGCTTATGTTTTAAATGCTGTGATGCAATACTATTGTACATTTATCAACATTAACCTTTGCAAACATTTCTGTAAAGTTAGACATAAACGGGTTTACGTTTTAAGCACTGTTGACACAATGCTTTTGAACATTAATGTATTTTTAAACATTGGAATTTGTGCATATGTAAATGGTTTTATGCTTTACATGTTGTTAAAAGGTTTGGTAACAATATCATGAACAAGATAATACACAATAAAGATCAAAAGATTTGTAAATTATTTTTGTAAAGTTGTGCATAAAAGGGTTTTTGTTTGAAGCTCTGTTGACACAATGCTATTGCATGCTTATCAACAACATTCACATCAAAGGATTTGTAAACATTTGTATGTTTGAAAAGCTGTACATAAAAGGGTTTACATCTTAGACATTGATATGATACTAATGTATGATTATCAATAAGATCAAATAATTTGTGAACATTTTGTAAAGTTGAACATACATGAAAGTGTTTACAGTTTAGGCACTGTTGATAATGCTATCATGCAGTTATCAACATCATGAACATTAAAGGATTTATAAACATTTGAACGTAGCTAAAGTTATATTTTCTATGCAGTATCATGTGTATCAAAAGTTTCATAAACATCTACATGTCTCTGTTGTAAGTACAAGTTTACAATTTAGACACAGACAGCAGGCTACTATTATAGTTTCAGTGCCAATTAGAATAAACAAAAATGTATGTATGCTTTTTACATACAAATACCTACGAATATGAATGACATTTGAACGTCCACAATGAACTTAACATTTCAGAGACTTAGTGATCAACACCAGCCACCTGAAAATGCAATATACAGAATGGATATATACTTAACATACTTATTTTTGTTTGCGTCAAATTAAATTGGGTCAGGTGGCCTGATTCTGAGCTACAGAGAATCTAATGCAAAAGTTGCATCATGAAGACTTCACCTAAGAAGGCCAAGTCAGCATCTGTGCTGCTGATCCTTGAACAGTTTTGGGCTGGAAAGATGTGGAAAGGGCAAATAGGATCTCGCATTCTCCACATGAGTCTGAGGACACGCTGAGCGCCTGACTGCAGAACAGTGTGTGGCTATAAATGACGATCTCACACTCCTCCGGCTGCAGAGCAAACACAAGGATCTCGGCTGCTGAAGATGATGAATCAATTAAGAACATTCATATGCTGGACAGACCAAAGATGTCTTAATGTCTCTCTGTAGGTGAAGTGATTTTTATTTTTATTGTTAAATATGTGAATCTTGGGGGCAGGGCTATCAGTTTATCTGCCCAATGGCAGATACAGTAGGAGTCTGTTCGGGAAACCAATTTGAAAGTATTTTTCCTGTCCTGTTTAATAATGTTAGTGGCTTGAATATTGCCCAGCAATCAATGTACCTTTACTTCCATGATAAATATTGCAGTTACAGTATTCTCACTACCATTAAAATATTTGTGGTCTTTGTGGTTTTCTATAATTATCAAAGAATCCTGAATTCCACAAAAATATTAAGTGGCACAACTGTAATTCATATTTTTAGTCATGTTTCTCGTGCAACATATCAGAACGATTTCTGAAGGATCATGTGACACTGAAGACTGGAGTAATTCAGCTTTGCATCAGAGAAATAAATTCCACTTTAAAATAAATTACAATAGAAAACAATTCATGTTTTTACTGTCTTTCTAATCAAATAAATGCCTTGGGAAGCATAAGAGAACTCTTAAGAGAAAATCTTAATGACCACAAACTTCTGAACAGCAGTGTATCTATTTTTGATTAGTATATTTAATATTATGATACATATTAAATTGCCATATTATGATGATTTGCGGTTATGATATGATATATACAGCAGTAACCACAATATATAGTCATACCAATTTATTAATACTGAATTTGTGACCTATTTTTAGTAGAACCAGACTTATTGACAAATCATTGTATAACTCATGTTCGAATAACACAATCTAAAAATGAGAGAAACCAATAACATCTCCGACAAATGTAACACAAACAAATCTTCACTCCAAAAAGTATTCAAATGAAATAAAGTGGACAGTAATGTCTAAACAATACATTGCTTAACGAATAGTTAGTGTCGAATAAACACATACACAAACACAATCTAACACACTCTCCTGTGCACGATACACACGGCAGTGTACTCACGCTCCAGTATAAAGTATAACAGTATAAAGCAGGCGGGATGTAGTTTGCACACTCACTGTGGCTGGCTCATGGTGTGGTGCGGAGCAAACGCTGAACGGACGTCCTCTTTCGACTCTCAAATGTGAGCTCTAGTTTGTGCTAGACGGAGGCGACTTCACTCATACCAGACCTGAGAAGAAAACCAGATAAAAATACTCTTTTTAAACAAATTTATAAAATGTATTATATAAAGTACTACACTGAACAAAATTATAAATGCAACACTTTTGTTTTTGTTTTTGCCCCCATTTTTCATGAGATGAACTCAAAGATATTTTTTCTATGTACACAAAAGGCCTATTTCTCTCAAATATTGTTCACAAATCTGTCTAAATCTGTGTTAGCGAGCACTTCTCCTTTGCCGAGATAATCCATCCACCTCACAGGTGTGGCATATCAAGATGCTGATTAGACAGCACGATTATTGCACAGGTGTGTCTTAGGCTGGCCACAATAAAAAGCCACTCTAAAATATGTAGTTTTACTGTATTGGGGAGTCTGAAAACCAGTCAGTGTCTGGTTTGACCACAGTTTGCCTCACACAGAGTAACACTTTGGCCAGCCTAAGACACACCTGTGCAATAATCGTGCTGTCTAATCAGCATCTGGATATGCCACACCTGTGAGGTGGATGGATTATCTCGGCAAAGGAGAAGTGCTCACTAACTCAGATTTAGACAGAGTTGGGAACAATATGAGAGAAATAGGCCTTCTGTGTACAAGAAAGTCTTAGATCTTTGAGTCCAGCTCATGAAAAATTGGGGGCAAAAACAAAAGTGTTGTTTATAATTTTGTTCAGTGTATAAATATTTATTATGTAACAATTGAAATTCCCCACCATGTGTTTAAGAACGCATGAACATCTAGTTCAGTCAAAGTTATCCTTGTGGAGCGATGAAATTATCACTTATGCAATAAAATCAATGAAGGGAGATATTGGTTCTGTTATGAAATCAAATACTCGCTTAACTTCACAGTTTTACCAATGACCTGTGACTTAAATCAAGCGAAGAAACTGTTAAAGCTACGATTCAACAAATCTACTATACATACTCCATTTAACAGAATATTTGATATCCGAACATATTGTATTGGTATAAACCTGGAGAGGAAAGAAACCTCCATTTAGAGGGTGTAAAGGAGTAGTTTATGCCTACATGAAATTCATCATTATAGAAAAAGATTTTTTCTTCTCTGAGAATTTTTTTTAAAATATATTTTGAAGTATCTTTTCAACAGCCCATACAGTGACAAACACTGTCAGGCTCCAAAAATAACAAAAACCTATTAAAAAGTAACCAGGAGCAATTGTGCGCTATAATCTATGTATTTTTTAAATCATATATGTACAAAAGATAATATTTAAGTTGGTAATCTCACCCCTTCTGTGAGGTATGAAAGTCACAATGAAACCGAAGTAGCAACAGATATTTTCTTCTGTATTGCGAACTACATTCGCGTTTAACAGATTATCAAGACAAAGGTTGCTGGATGGATGGAGGTAAGATCTGAATGCAAGCTTGCAGTCGATTGTTAGACAGGTTAAAAAAAGGGGTCCCTCTAATAGGACAAGACATATTCTTGTGGTAAAGGCTGGCCCTTTGAATTCCCAGAATTCATAGAGTCCTACTTATGATATGCATGTGTGAGCTGAGTGCATAGTGCTTCATTCACATTTAATAACAACCTCAACTCAAGAATAAAAAAAAAGGTTATTATTGCACAAACGGCTTGATTTTCAGCTGGGTAAGCATTACACAAAGCTCAGACTGCCTACGATTGCCCTTTTTTGTGTCAAGGTGCGATGAAGCTGTCAACCTCGGTATGGTCGGACATCAATAGATAGATTGGTCCGTAGCGCTCGTTTACCACCAGCTTCAATCACTGAAGCACTGTGATGAAAACTTCATTCACTGAGACCGCCTGACAAACGCTGGTGTCTCAAACTATAGCGGTTTTACAAGTGGTATTACCTCAGGCTGAGGGATGAGGTGAATCTAGTACACAAGACAAATCATATTAAGCCAAAGAAGGCACAGCGCACACCGGACACTGAGACAGGAAGTCTGAATAGATGGAAGTGGGACAAGGTAGAGGAGAAAGGAAGATGTGAGGGCATGCAAGAGGTCAATGAGTGTTTATTGATCTGCATTTTTAAATAAAGATGGAAATATTTAGTCGTTTTTTTTTTTTTTTGTAGCCAAGACTTGAGCTATTGATCTGTTAAACATTATATAAAATGTATTAATAGAAATTAATCTAAGAATTAATGGACTCTGGACCACAAAACACGTCTTTCGTTGCAAGGTTATATTTATTGCAACAGCCAACAATGCATTATGTGGGTCGAAATTATTGATTTTTCTTTTATAGCAAAAATCATTAGGATATTAAATAAAGATCATGTTCTGTGAAGATATTTTATACATTGTCTACCATAGATATATCAAAAGTTAATTTTTGTTTCATAAAATGCATTAATAAGGACTTAATTTGGGAAAAATGTAAAAGGCGATTTTCTGAATATTTAGATTTTTTTGCACCCTCAGATTCAATATTTTCAAAAAGTTGTAACTCAGCCAAATATTGTCCGATCCTAACGAACCATACATCATTGGAAAGCTTCAAATTTGACCCTCACTGGCTTCGTGGTCCAGGGTCACACATGTTATTTCATGATGCATATTTTAGGTAGCCTTAAAAAAATACAGTCAGCGTAATGTAATATTACCAAACATATAAACTTTATAAATTAACATTTAGCAATATATTAGCTAAATGCAGAAATTAATATTAATGCTTCAGAATATATTATTCATGTTTAGTTTGTGTTAACTAATGTACTTAAGCAATGTAAAAAAAAAAAAAAATCCAAAGACTTCAAATTGTTTCTTTTTGTTAACATTGCTTAAGTTCACAGTGAAGTGCTACCGACTTTATAAATTGATGTATTTTATGTGTATGTAGGTTCTCGTGCTATAGTGCAGTTAGCTAAATCTTCACAACTTTTTAAAACATTAACACATTGGTATCATATTCGTAAACCTATAATAAATGAAGAATAGTAACAATCCCTTATGTTTTGTTAACTAATATGTAAAACAACATATTTTACTCCCAGCCAGGCTGTCTTCAAATCATGTCATAACAGGTGAAATCCAGGTCATGCTAATCGAGCGTTTCTAAACCTGCAGTGACGTGTCCAGGTCTTCCAGATTGAAAACATTAACGAATTATTGGTTCATTGGACTGATTTGAATCAGGCACGTCTCACATCAGCGCTCATTCGGAACTGTTGTGATGACCACGTGCCCAAAGACCAACAGAATCAAAGTTCGCAGATATGCCACTTTCAGAAGTTTAGCAGGCCAACTTAATCAGACGGAACACGTTCAGCCAACATGAAAGCCAAAATAGAAGACGATGGAACCACTGCGTGCCATTTTGAGCTCTTCTCCAAGCTCCACTTACAACCAGATTTTCTCATGGCCAAAAATTCCTCATCAACACAACATCAGACGCACACTGTAATATAAGCCATCACATATGAAAATGGAAGACATGTATTTTCCAGGCCTAGAGGAGCTATTGGATGAAGTGATGTCTTCTGATTAAAGTATAACCAAGTCGGCACCATGGCAGCGCGTGATTAGTGATGCAATTACCAAAATAACAGCAAACACCAATTAAGTCGATAATGGGTGGAATGGAAGCGAGAAGAAGCAGTGATGAAATGCACGTCTCCGAGGGCTAACCTACCTCGATTTACATCTTTGAAACTTTAATCGTGTGTCCCTGGCCCTCGTGGTTATAATAATGTGTCCCTTGCCGATAACCAGAAGAGGCTTGAAGCGTGAAAAGGGCAGTTTCGCAGTGGTCAAGTATCCGTTCTGCTGCTTCTCTCGCGAATAAAGCGGACGATGAGTGAACGCGAGCCGTGACGCGAGCATCATCGCTCAGCGAGGTGACATTAGGAGTCTACACGTCCAGAGAAAGCCTTCGTATTCGCGACAGGAGGCGTGCATTGTGTCTCAATCGTGTTGAACTAAGGGCTTCCCCCTTTAAATCACGCCAGGGACTCCGTCTCCATCGCGTCGAAGCCGCGTTTCGATTAGACGCGTTTCGATTGAAGCATGAACGCCAGCATCGCTCCGTTATGTCGGAGGAGGAGGAGGAGGAGGAGGAAGGGGAGGAGGGGATTCATTACATAGAGAAAACGCGTTTCTATTGGTTTCCTTTCCAAAAGAGATGGCAAATGTTCTTCGGGATAACCTCGCATCCATCAAAACACCTTCCTGCCCGCTGAGGTGCGACTATTCTCACGCGTCACGCGCGGCTCATTCCCTCACTATTAACACTGCGTGCTGCAAACACGCTCCAGTCATATAACGTCAGGATGACTGAGCATATGGAGATGGCAGAGGTGACATTGAGATGTGAGGAATCCCATTATAATACAATAGTAATATAATCAAACCATTCCGTACTGTGATAGTACGGTGCGTAATGCCATCATACAATGTACATCATTTAACTCTAATACTTACCTTACACTACACTGTAAAGTTTCCATCATTAAAGTGGCAACTTGCAATTGTTCTGTAAAGAGCTACTTGAAGTTACGCATAAAATGAAGTTTTGTTGTTATAAATCAGTGTATTTAGGTTGAATGAGTTCACTTAGATATTGCAATTTTTTTAGGTTATCATTGTGCGATTCATACTGCTGGTGTGATCATACTACTTTAATAATATCATATGATTGTACATGCTACTAATTTCATCGTGCTGTCATAATATTACACTGTGTATTGCAATTGTCATTTTGATATACTGTAGTGACATATCATTCCAGTATCACAAGATAGTTTGACATTGATATGTGCACTACTAGTGTCATCAGACAAGCAGGAAACTGTTACTGCACATTATGATTTTTTAAATGATGTAATTCTGAAAAAAAAAGTGATACATTTTCAGATTATGTGGTAACATTTTTATTGTTTTTGTTTTATTGCCTCTTGATTAAATAAGTTTATTGTGGAAAATAAGTCAAATGTAAAAGTTTTCAATTCTTTAATATATCTTAAAAATATAATTTGATCCAGTAATATGCAGATTTGCTGCTCAAGAAATATTTCTTATTATTAACAATGTTGAAAACAGCTGTGCTGCTAAACATTTTTGTGGAAACCATGATACATTATTTTTTCAGGATTATTTGATCAATAGAAAGCTTAAGAACAGAATTGATTGGAAATAGAGATCTTTACATAATACTGTATACGTATTTAGGATATTTTACAGTATAATCAATTGAATGTCTTGACTAAATTAAAATATATATATATATATATATATATATATATATATATGTTTCAAGACAAAAATCTTACTGATTCCAAAAATTTTTAAACATATATTTGCTTTAATGTATTTAAACTTAAAATATATATTTTTAAACCACTTTTTTTTTTCAATGTAAACACTTTTCTGTTCTTTCCCATTATTTAAAGTTTTGTTATTTGGCCTCGGGGCACCGAAACCTCAAAGCTATCCCATTCTAACGGTTTTCAGTGACTCAACATGATGTTGCCGCTTGTCCTTCATGTGCCCTTTAAACCAGGAATGTAAACAAGCGATTAAAGTCTGCAAAGTTCCCACGATTCCTCGCATACCCGAGACACGCACAGAACTTCCCCATTAGCATATCTGGCATACCTGAGTCTGACAGAAAACCCAGCCGGCCTACACACAAGAGTCTCACGGAGAACCACACCTGCTCCTAACGCACTTAAAATAACAGTACCACCCCTCACTGTTTCTATTAATGCATATCTGAAGAAACCTACAGCTTACAATGCAAAAAGACTTCACAACCCAATCATGTTTGAATCTGCTCAAAATAAACAAGAAAATCCCAAAAGATGGAATAAATATGGTGATTCACTTTTTGGAGCAGCTTTCTTCGTTACAGAAAGTTGCGATGTTTTTTGTTGTTGGAGGTTTGTGATGCAACGGCAGGTAATTCCCGGCAAATTAGCTCATGTCATGATGTTCTACCGACGCATGATGAGAATCGTTCCATTCACAAATGTGGAAAAACAGCAATCACAACATTTCTGAGCTCAAAGGGATCCGCCCACGGCGCTTATGTGGCTCTGAACCACACGGTGACGTTTAGCTCAGAAGTTATTTGAGGAAGATGAGGTGACTCACCTGCACTGGATCTCACCTGGACGGCAAGTCTTCACTGCCATTTCCCTGAAACACAGCGTGCTACTAGGATTTCCTACATCTCAGCAAACTTTCAAAAACTCAAGCCTTTGAAAAGTGCATGAAGTCAAGCGCAAAAACAGTAAACAGGTGAGTCCTGAGACAGGCAATTTATGATTTTTTGTTTTGTTTTTTTTTGGTGTGGGGGGATGGAATTCTTAATGTGTCATTTAACTAATATCGACTAATATATTTCTATTTTTAAGAAGAGATGCAAATAGACATGAGACTTATAGTTTGAGTACTGAGCAATACAGTTTACGTGGATGACATTTTGATGTCAAGTATTGGATTTCAAATGGAAAACCTATGATATGAAACTAGATTTTAGTATCTTGGCAAATCTGAGCACAGCTAGAGATCCTGGTGAGATCTCGTCTGAAACTCTAAAGAGACATGTGACAATTTGATCTTTTAAACAAGGAGAAGAATCTGGGAAGTGGGCTTTCCATGTAATAACATTGCTGTCACATGTCACAATTGAGATATGAAAGCATTCTCGCATTTTTCATTAAATAAAATGTCTTTATGTTGCAGAGCCAATACAGTCACCTGAGTGTTTGAGATATATAACATTATTTTAATGTGATAACAGAATTACAGTATATTTTAATTTATACTATAACAGTGCAATGTAACAGTTAATATATATATATATATATACACACACACACACATATATGGATAAATATTAACAGATTAATTTCATGATTCTTACATATTGCATATTTATTCTGTATGAATGTTGAATTCTTATTCTCTATGAATAAATGAAAAGCAACCAATAATCAACTGATCAAAACATATTGTAATCTTTCTGGACAAATGTAAAATAATCTGACCACAATTACTTTATTCTCAGGTGATCATCAAGTGAATACTCTCAGTAGAAATTTCCATTAGGAGAAGATCGATTTAATATCTCCCATGATGGCAGGTAATACAAACATTAAAAAAAAACATATTAAAGATACTTATTAAAGATAATAAAATTCTGATATATGATATAAAATGATGTATCATATGCAAACACACTTGCTGTTGTTTCCGCAATGTGGAATTCTTGAAATGCAAATGCAAATGAAATGCAAAATAACAACCAAATTGCCCTGCAAATAAAGGTGTGGTAGATAAATGATTCATTTATTTCGTTTCCTTCGGGTTTCCTCTTATTATAGAACACGGTGATCCTTGCAATGAGTCAGAAGCCAGCTTTTGCATGAATGGAGGAACATGCTTTAAAATACACTCGGTGTCTACTCCCACGTGTGTGTAAGTATCTTCACGAACAGAATATCTATTGTTTTGCCATTTACATGAGAGTATAACATACCTATGAAATGCCTTGCTTTGAAACCCCTGTCCTGTCCTGCAGCTGCAGTGCGAACTATGAGGGCAGCAGATGTGAGCAGTTCCAGCTGTTCAGTTTCTCTCGGGACAGTGAGGAGAAGGGCATGATCGCCGCCGTGGCCATCATCGCCCTCCTCATCCTAGTGGTGCTCGGTGTGGTCATCTACTACATCTGCAAGTGAGTCACGTGGGCTTTTGATGATGAAGCCTCGGATTCGATACCAGTTTTATCGATATTTTAAAGAGACATGCGATGGATTACCACAGAAAACAATTTAACTCGTCTCTCAGATAATAAAAAGAACTGTCTAATGTAACACATTTACACATGGAAGTCGATATAATTAAGTAACAGCCTGAGGCTTGAGGATGTGAGGTAATCACAGCCCTCTTTTTAACTAGAAATAGGCCTACTTGCTTTCTTCCACCTTATTTTAACGTAAAATGCTTGATAGTGCAAGACTGTCCAGTGTCTTTCTCTTCCGTTTTTTTAGCTGCACAAAAACGGCACGTTACGCTGCTTTATATCGGAAACTATTTGTTATCATACAATTTAAGTGTATGCTATTATATAAAGCATTAGCGCTAATAGTTTTAACGTTTAGTGCACTTTCCTTAGTTTACCTAGATCAGCTAATGAAATGGAACTCTCTCACATTCGTGTTATTATATAGCCTTACTTCTGTGTAGCATATAAGCAGGATAAAACATTCCTGTAAACAGTTAATGTTTATATTGAATAACTTTTGGGCTTGATCAGTTTTTCCTCTGGCAATGTATTTTGTTCCAAATGAAGGGACAGCAGGATGAAATTTTTTTTATAAATCTTTTTTGGAATGAGTTATTTGAGTGAATGATTCAGCGTCACTTACAACGGAAGTGAATATGGACATTTGTGAACACACAAGAAGTAAACAATATAAGAGCTTTTTTAATATTATAATGGTTAGCCTACATTTAGATTTTTAAATCTTTCAAAGACTGGTTCAATTTACTTCCTTTGTAAGCTAATCCTAACTTTTTTTTTAAAAGATAAAAAAAATGCTATTGACACATAAGTATGTGCTTAACTTGATCACAGAATATTTCTTTTAAAGATTATTGACTTGTCGATTAATATCAACTTATGATATGTTAACATCTTTTATGTCTTCTTTTAGAACCCCAAACAGCCCCCCCCTCTCAACAGTTCTTGTTAATCATAAATTCTCTTTTCTATTTTTTCCCAGAATAAAGAGAAACGGCCGAAGTCAACCAAAACCTGAGGCATACTGGAGAGTCCAATCAAACAGTCAGCAGGTGTGACTTTTAAACCACATTTGAAAGAGGCTTTTATGTTGTGGACAACTCCATTATGATTGATGACAACTTTACCTTGTATCATCCCCCCCACCCCGTGGAGGTCTTGGACTCAATTTTAAAATTTGTCAATTGCACAGTAGCTCAACTTGTCAGCTACTCTCAAAAATATGTTTCTTAATGTTCATGGATTTTGTAAATAGTTCTGTCAATTAAAACGCCTTGATTTAAATATGAGAAAAGGATGGAGATTATTTACAAGCAAACTGCTGCCATATCAGATGTTCAATGGAAAGCAATACATTTCAAAATGAGCATCCTTAGCATAGATTTTAATTTTTATTTGATATAATTTTTACACTGTGTTGTTTTTGTTTTGGCTAAAACTTTGATTATACTCATGTATTTTTTATTTCTATTGGATTACTGGAATAACTTCACATAGTTGAAATGTTTTACCATTAAATATACGTAACAACAACATGCTCAATCATTAATACACACCACCGGACTGGACATCATTTGCCTAATCATTTGGAATCATTTTATATAATACACTGGGACCATATTTATAAAAAAATGTTTCAATTTTTTTCAAAATCAGACATTTGTTCACGTTATATACAGTTGTGTGTTACTATTTCTGCTGTATGTGTACCGTTTACAATATGCATGCTTTCTGTATGTTTAATACCTAGATGAACTACTGTATGTCTTAATGTGTATTATACAACAGAGCACACTTCATGTATAAAGTGTCCCACAATGCAATGTGATTCCAGTGAGATGAATGAAGTTTTACCAGTGTTTTCTTCTCACTATTAATTCTGACAGTAAAAAGTTTTAAATATTTAGATAAACTTCAATAAAAAAAACTTTTTTTTTTTTAGAGTTTAGAGTTTCCATTTCTTAATTCATTAAAAAAAGAATGAATGAATGAATCTTTTACTACCAATCAAAATCGGGGTGATTTCAGTTATTGTAAGTATGCAGAGGGCAGCAGAGGAGTGATGACTATGATCAAATACTCTCAACAGCCAATCAGCATCGCGAGAGAGACAAGCAGCGCAATCACACACATGAATGACATCACATCACAAACATTCTAAATTGCACTTTGTGGCGTCAGAAACAGAATCCAGTCTGTAAGCAGGTGAAACTCGCTGGTGCACTGATGGCTCTGATTGATAGTCTTTTCTTTTCCTAACTTCACACTGGGATCTGAAGAAAAATGCCCCAACTGTGTCTTACATATCCACTCACCACACTGATGAAGCAACCATTCTGAAACAAGATGCTGAAGACCTTCAAATGGCAGCGAAGACCATCAAACAACTGTGAAGACCAACATGCAGCAGTGTCGTTCCTCAAATCTAGCCCAAGAGTTAAGCTACAACCCAGATTAAACTCAACTGAACAAGCTAATCAAGGTCTTCAGGATCACTAGCAAAATAACAGGAGTTAAGTGAGTTTGATCAGGTTTTGAGCTCAAATCTGCAGGGCACCAGCTCTCCAGGATCGTATATAAGGAAGACCATCAAACAACTGTGAACACCAACAAACAACTTTGAAGACCAACATGCAGCAGTGAAGTCCATCAAACAACTGTGAAGAGCAACATAAAGCAGTAAAGTCCATCAAACAACTGTGAAGACCAACATGCAGCAGTGAAGACCATCAAACATCTGTGAACACCAACAAACAACTGGGAAGACCATCAAACAATTGTGAACACCAACAAACAGCTGTGAAGACCAACATGCAGCAGTGAAAACCATCAAACAACTGCGAAGACCAACATGCAGCGGTGAAGACCATCAAACAACTGTGAAGACCAATATACAGCAGTGAAGGCCATCAAACAACTGTGAACACCAACAAACAACTGGGAAGACCAACATGCAGTGGTGAAGACCATCAAACAACTGTGAACACCAACAAACAACTGGGAAGACCAACATGCAGTGGTGAAGACCATCAAACAAATGTGAACACCCACAAACAACTGGGAAGACCATCAAACAACTGTGAACACCAACAAACAACTGGGAAGACCATCAAACAATTGTGAACACCAACAAACAGCTGTGAAGACCAACATGCAGCAGTGAAGACCATCAAACAACGGTGAAGACCAACATGCAGCGGTGAAGACCATCAAACAACTGTGAAGACCAACATGCAGCAGTGAAGACCATCAAACAACTGTGAATACCAACAAACAACTGTGAAGGCCAACATGCAGCGGTGAAGACTATCAAACAACTGTGAACACCAACAAACAACTGGGAAGACCAACATGCAGTGGTGAAGACCATCAAACAACTGTGAACACCAACAAACAACTGGGAAGACCAACATGCAGTGGTGAAGACCATCAAACAACTGTGAACACCAACAAACAACTGGGAAGACCATCAAACAACTGTGAACACCAACAAACAACTGGGAAGACCATCAAACAACTGTGAACACCAACAAACAGCTGTGAAGACCAATATGCAGCAGTGAAGACCATCAAACAACTGTGAAGACCAACATGCAGCGGTGAAGACCATCAAACAACTGTGAACACCAACAAACAACTGGGAAGACCAACATGCAGTGGTGAAGACCATCAAACAACTGTGAACACCAACAAACAACTGGGAAGACCATCAAACAACTGTGAACACCAACAAACAGCTGTGAAGACCAATATGCAGCAGTGAAGACCATCAAACAACTGTGAAGACCAACATGCAGCGGTGAAGACCATCAAACAACTGTGAAGACCAACATGCAGCGGTGAAGACCATCAAACAACTGTGAACACCAACAAACAACTGGGAAGACCAACATGCAGCGGTGAAGACCATCAAACAACTGTGAACACCAACAAACAACTGGGAAGACCAACATGCAGCAGTGAAGACCATCAAACAACTGTGAAGACCAACATGCAGCGGTGAAGACCATCAAAAAACTGTAAACACCAACAAACAACTGTGAAGGCCAACATGCAGCGGTGAAGACCATCAAACAACTGTGAATACCAACAAACAACTGGGAAGACCAACATGCAGCGGTGAAGATCATCAAACAACTGTGAACACCAACAAACAACTGTGAAGACCAACATGCAGCAGTGAAGACCATTAAACAACTGTGAAGACCATCAAACAACTGTGAAGACCAACATGCAGCAGTGAAGACCATCAAACAACTGTGAAGACCATCAAACAACTGTGAAGACCATCAAACAACTGTGAAGACCATCAAACAACTGTGAAGACCAACATACAGCTGTGAAGACCAACAGAAGACCAAGACAGTGAAGATAAATAATGACTCAACGCTTGCTGGGTGTCGGATGGGGTCCAGTTCAGCTTCTGGCCAGTTGCTGACACGAGTCCGACTTAAACCCCTTGTTCTGGTTTTGATGAGTTGGATGCGGGGAAAGATGAATAAGGTTAGTAGATTTGTGTGCTTATGCTCTATTCTATGCTTTTTATAGTATAGCTTAATAGTGTTCATATGCACTTGATTAACTGTAAAAATAAAGTATGAAACTGTCACAGGTGTAATTATGGGCTTTTTAGAGAATGATCGTGATCATGAACCGTATTGGGTAAAAAAAAAAAAAAAAACTATTTTTAATGCCTAAAAAGTCTACATAGTACAGTACTGTATGTATGTATGTTGTGGTGCACATTGCCTGTTTAAAAGGATAAAAGAAAAGTGTGTCTGCCATGAATGATATTGTGAGGGAGGATGAGAATTTGAGTACCACATTTGTTTTAACAAAATGGTGCAAAACCCCAAAATAATAAAAAATAATATAAACAGAAATAACAACAACAAACATGATAACAACAAAAATAATAATTAGAATAACAACTAGCCTACAAAAAATATTAATAACAAACACAACAAAAATAGAATAAAAACAATAATAGCAAAAAAGGGAGCCACAAAATATAATAAAAAAATAACAAACCAGATGATAAAAAATTATACAATAATTATTAAAATAGGCAGCAATAATATGAGATATCAGATCTAATAATGGGGAAATACAATTATAAAATATATTTATATTATAATATAAAATATGATGTGAAATTATAATTATAAAAAAATTAAAAATATATATTTTTAATTTAATGTCATATTTAATAAAACAAATAATCCTTTGCTGATTTTTATGCACATCATCTGTTTGCCTCATGTAAATAATTTTGACTATAAATTAGACTAAATGTAAATTAGTAATACAGAGATTGAATTAATTTAAATGAAATGCTCTGATTTTCCTACTAATAAAGTTATTTAATAAAGTATTATGACTGCCATCTTGTGGTGATTACTATGGATGACATTTGTGTGCTGCATGTATCTACAGTATGTGTGTGTGTGTGTATGTGTGAAATAATTTATATTACATAATTCCTTTAGGAGAACAAATACCATTTTTAATTGTTAAATGTATTATTATTATTATTATTAGGTACAGTATGTTTCTCACCATTTGTAATCATGTTTTGACTTTATTCAATTCACTTAAGTATTCCAGTGGTGTGCAATACATTTTAAAAAGCACAAATATTACATTAAGACTTTAAATTAATATGAGGTTATGAAAAAATGACAGTAAATCGTGTAAAACAGATTTGGGGAACTGCTGTCACTGCTTCTCAATTACACTTTAATAAATGTGATATATCACCAGACTGAGTGAAAATGAAAAGATCAGATTAAGAGCCCTTCACAGAGGTTTCCATAATACATTTGATTTATTTGATCGTTCCTATACGTATAAATGCTATCAAAATGAGCACTTGGCACAAATGTTGAATTAAAACTGAGGACATGAACAAAGAAAGTGTCCTGACGTTTACCACAAATCTCTTAAAATGGGTACAAAAAGATCACAGCAGTGTGTTTATGAATCAAGAGGATACATGTTCTTCATCCCTGGCCTTGTCGAATTCCTGAGCGATCTTCAGCGCGGTGGTATTGAGGCCCACTGACTGCATGTTTGTGATGATGGTCACCACCACCCCCTGTGGAGGAGTGTGTCCGCTCTCGCTGGGTAACACCAGCAGGACACTGCTTGCCCCCACAGCGCTCCCTGTGTGCGAGACGTAATGTCTGCGGCTGCGGCACTGACCGTATTTCTGCTGTTTCTCCACCACCAGCCAGCCCTGGGCGTACAGTCCGTCTTTGTCCCACGACGCATCGGTTTTGTCCACCGGTGCCCATATGGCTTTGGCCGTGTGGGGTTTGAGGAAGCCAGGAAGCAGCCCGTCTGTGTTCTTCAGTTCGGCCATCTGATAGCTGTAGAGCAGAGCGTTACCGAACACCAGAAGGTCGCCCACAGTGGACAGAAATCCACCTCCAGCCCATTTGTACGAATTGTCCACATAGGGGCAGTTCACAACACGACCCTTTTTATTGAAGCGGTAGAACCTGCAGGAAACGGGGAAGATGCTAAAAAGGTAAATGATAAATAAGTGTGTTTATGATGTAAAAAAAAAATTATTTGAGTAAAAATGTGCTTTTGTCATTATATACTAGTTGTTTTATATTTCTGGCTTTCTTTTTATTTTAGTTTTGGTTTTAGTAATTTAATTAATCAGCTTCAACATATTTCAGTAAGGCAACATTTCTAATTTTCTCAATTTATTTAAGCTACAGTACATTATTTATCTAATATTAATATATCAGCTTTATTCTAAAAACCAAAAACTTTTTAACTTTTTTTTTTGTAAACAGTTTTAGTTAACAATAACAGCAAAGGTCTACATGTGTGGAGCAGACAGGAAGTGAAGCGGAAGAAAGAGAGAGGGAAAAGACTGGGAAAGGTCCTCGAGCCGGATTCGAACTCGGGACGCCCGTAACGCAAAGATTCAGTAGTTTCAATAGCATGTTTAATGTCTCCTTTACCTGGAGCGGTTGTATATGATGGGGTCGTTTTCGTCCGGTATGGTGTTCAGCATGCCCAGCTCTCGAAACATCTTCATCATGTGGTCGAGGAAGCGCTGACCTGCGGTTCTCTCCACCACGGCACTCAGCAGGGTGTACGCATGTGTCGAATACAGGAACGTAGAACCTACAGCGATCACATGACGCAGAGTTCAGAACAAATTACTGCAGAGGAACATCACTGTACAACAGAGACGTTCTGCTAAGCTCCTTATTTTGAGTTCCACGAGTAATGACGGTAAGCTAAAGATCAAGATATCAAGGCAACATGCTCTAGAAATAAACCCAACCTGTGTGCCAGTGAAAGCATACCAGGTCTAAAAACCAGAGGATCGTCTTTGAATAAGTCCAGAGCCTGGGTGACGTTCTCAAAGTTGTCTTTGAGGTAATACTCCTCCTGCTCGAACTCTTTTTTCCTCTTTTGGCCTCCTTTAGCCTCTTTGTTTTTAGCGCTGCTGTCCTCCGCTTTCTCCAGCTTCTCTTTGTTTTCGTCTAAGCTCTTCTCCTCTTTCTTCTCCGGGGGCTTCAGAAGGCGCTTGGCTTTCTCTTTGTCCTCTCGAACTTTCTTGACATCTTTCTCATAGTGACGGATGCCGCTCAGGTGGGACAGGATCATGCGGGGTGTTATTGTGACCTGATTTAAGGGCAGAGGGAAGAATGCCAAGCCAAACCGAATTAATTATTTTGGGTTGGAAATAATTCAAAAATTGCCATAGACTTTCCTTGAGGGTGTCAAAACTTTTGTACAATAACACAAACAGAGTATGAAAGTTGTTTATCGCTGACAAAACCTAACAGTTAGTTATTCTAGGACAACAAGCAATATGCTAATCATGATGGTAACATGCTACCAATGTGCTAATTCATGCCAGCAACATGCTAAGAACATGTCAAAACATTCTAGCAGCAACATGTTAAAAATGTGATAATTGTAACAATATGCTAGTAACGTGCTTAATCATGCTACCAATGTGTTAATTCAGGTTAGCGACATGGTGAAACATATTAAATCATGCTAGAAATGTGCTAAATCATGCAACAAGCAATAACATTTTAATGCTTTTAAAAAACATGCTTAATAAAGTATTTAATAAACATGTTAAATGCTAGCCATGTCTTAAATCATGCTTGCAACATGTAAAATCATGTTACCATTTTGTTAAATAATGCTAATAACATCCTCAAGATCCTCAAGCCGGGATACAATCTCAGGACACACTGCCCACTAGTCTAAATACAAGTTAGCAACTTATCAACATGCTAAACCATACAACAACATGTTAAATGCTATCAATGTCTTAAATCATGCTATAAACACGCTAAAACATGTTATCAATGTGTTAAATCATGCTAGCAGCATTCTAAAACATGTTAGCAATGTGTTAAATCGTGCTAGCAACATGCTAAAACATGTTAGCATGTGTTAAGCCGTGTTAGCAACATACTAAAACATGTTAGCAATGTGCTAAATCATGCAACAACATGTTAAATGCTAACAATGTTTTAAATCACATAATCAACATGCTAAAACATGTTAGCAATGTGTTAAATTGTGTTAGCAATGCGTTAAAACATGCTAGCAAAATATTAAATGATGCTGATTATATTTTTTTAACTTTCAGACCAGGCTACAAACTTCTCCTTTCATCTAGTTAATACATTTTTATAAAAATAATGAGCATAATTCAAATTAATCAGATGAGTTACTGATGAAATGAAAAACACATTTTTAAATGAATGCACTCACATCCTCTCCGTCAAACTGCTTCTGTGGGAACTCTGGCACGTATCTTTGGACAGGAGCATCTAGATCTATCTTGCCGTCCTCCCAGAGTCTGGCGACGGCGGCTGCGGTCAGAGGTTTACTGATGCTGGCGATTCTCATCACGGTGTCTGGACCACAAGGCACTCTGTTCTCCAGATCTGCGTAACCAACCCCTGAGAGACGACAGACACAGCCAGAGGTGACTCTCTGAGCTACTGTACTAACACAGGCCTCGAGGTAAACGACTGGTCCCCCTGGATATGGCCTCAACATAAAGGTGTCATTTTAAACATGGATGTATTTGTAAATCCTAGAGTAGTGCAGACTACCCAAGAGAATGGTGTGTGTGGTGAGAGACTTCCTACCTTCACACCAAACATGACTGCCATCCACCGAGACGCCGATAACCATCCCAGGAGCTCCAACTTCATCCTGCTGAACAATATGCACGTTTCAAGTATGCATAATTTTTATACATTTTATACAATTCTAGCTTGGCGGTGTCTCTTCTTCAGAAGGTTTTTTTCTTCTTTTTCGCAGTCCATTCCTGTGCAGGCCTTTAGTGTCCGTCTTCACTGAGAGATCAATCATTCTCTGGTGTCTTGGCATGTTGTTCTTGGGTCTTTAGAAACTTGACACTTCTTGACATAAACATGTATATGCTTGTCCTTCTGTGTGAACATTAAAAATTCTTCTTCTCAAGTCTAAACAGTTTTTTTTGTTGTCTTTGGCATGATGACAGTACATTATTTTACCAGTTGTTTTGAAAGATACCAATCTTCAGCTTATAGTGTAATTTAAAGGCTTAGAGGATTAATTAGGTTAATTAGGCAAGTTAGGTTAGCAAGTCAATGAACAACAGTGGTTTGTTCTGTAGACAAACAGATAATGTCTTAAGAGGGCTAATAATATTGACCTTAGCTATTGTTTTTATATAATTATTTTATTCCAGGCAAATTTAAATAAGGCTTTCTCCAGATGAAAAAATATAATAAAATACTGTTAAAATTCCCTTGCTTGCTTATTTCATATATATATATATATATATAT